>NC_047033.1:2424215-2531610 GCF_902652985.1 Pecten maximus
TATAAGTTTAAATATACTATAGGGGTATATAATGCAAAAATGTGGACGATCGGTTTTAATACTATCAATACTTTGAAATATTAAAACATATCACTCATTGAGTTAATTTATTGGTAGATGATACAGGTGTATGATTGATACATTCATTCAATGCCACTGTTGGGTTTACCTCATAGCGAAATATTCCAAACATGTAAATCAATCAATACATCTTAATAATATATTTGAATAATAACAATACATCTGAATAATATATTTGCTTACATTATCATATTGTTATCTTAAATTGTATTATGTTTGTACATATATAGGATGCAGGGCCATGTTGTAAACTAGACATTGTCTAAATATGTAACCATGGATAAATAAAAGATATTATTATTATTATTAATGATAACGATTAAAGACTTTTTTCTGTGACATACCCGATGACATTATCACATCTGCCTCCAATGTAATGCCTTCTCATACAAATATTTTTAACTGTAGATATTTGTTTGTTAGCAAATCAATATACATGTATATATATGATGGATTTATAGAACTGGAATATACAGAGGTTACATAACGAGTGGTTGTTGGATATGGAATTTATTTCACTCCAGTAAATTATTTTTTTGAAGTTTCAAAAGACACAGAATTTAGCTAGTGCCTTTTGAGTGTGAAAATAAATTCCATATCCGAAAATCACGAGTCGTGTTACCTGTTTCTACCACAATAAAATCGGCTTGAATAAAAGGGAAACGTGGCTATGTAATTATTTCACTTAGGCAATTATACATGTGATGGCCGGGACCCGCTGATGTGACGTCATTCGATTATTGATGACGTCAATAACAATTGCAGTTGGGGTTAAAGTTCGAATTCTTAACCACTCAAAAGACCGGAAGGTTATAGAGGTTATATATTTATTTATCCAATATTAGGCACAATTTTACAATGGCTTAAAGTGAAAAACAACGTATTGTGTTAGAAGTAGACATAACACTTTTCAAATAAAGACCATTTAAGTCTATATCATAGGTATTTAAGTAGTTCAAATTAATTTTATAGCATACCTTTTTGAAGTATTCGCAAAATAACAAAAATTAAATTTTGAACAGCTCATAAAATGAAATTTGTAGAGGATTACTTTAAAATGCTTTGTACTCCGTTTAAATAATCAGATATACGTTGTAGCTGGATTTCTTTAAAGTTGCCATACTTTTGGCCTTATTTTCGCATCATCAACAAGACAGTATGGAACGAATGCATTGGAAACATACCTACAGAATTATCCTACTCCTATTACATGATAGATAAGTCGTACGTACAAAATTGTAAACAAAATATCGAATACCGTTAATATATAGCAGTTAGTATAAAAGTATTTGACATTACATTTAAAAAATCATAAGTATACACATAATCAAGCATCCAATTATTTATACGGAAGATTAAAAATATTAATATTATATAAAAGTGGCTAATGTTAGATTATACAAATATATCTGGAGTTTATAAGTAATTACACGATTGTAATTAATCACACCATGACAGGCAAAGGTGATAGACATACAACACACAAACTTTAAACTCATATCTAAATATCACAGACTCAAAGAAATTAAAGGATAATCAAAACATAAATAGCACAAAAATAGTAAATTTATCAATGACCACTTAGTCATGAATAGATTACACAAGTTACCTTCTATATAAATATGAATTGTTTCTTATAAACAATTTGAAATTCATATTGCGTTTACTGTATTATCAGGAACGCGGAGTTGTCCTCTACGCATTTGTTGCTTTGTTGCTCGGCAAGTTTTATTTATTACACCACACTTTGGTCTTTTTTTTCAGAGGTTCCTCGTATTCAGGATCTTTGCAAAACATCCTTGCGACTCTTTCATTAAACCGCTTTGGAACCATCATTAGGCGACCTAAAGCTATCTGTAAAACAATAAAAATCACGACAATGAAATCAAATAACGATGGAAAGCAACTTTTTGACTCGTGCCCTGACCGGCCTCGAACTCACGATCTACGGCACCTAATCGCCTAGCCAGGAATACCTGCAGTTTATACCGCTACGCCACATCGGCGTTCTTAAAACAAAAACATTTCAATGTCGGAGTGATGGCTGGTCCGATTTCCTGAGATGACTTTACTATGGTGGAAAACATACCGCAGCCTCCCAAAACACACATACATGTCGCACGCACGGGAGGCCGTCCTTAAATGACTTTAGCTGTATATAGGACGTTAAACAAAATAAACCAAACCAAACTTTACTATGGTGGATATGTTTTAACATGAAAAGGCGAGGATATACAACTATGGAAACAAAATCGTTATTCTAACGCAAGATAAGAATTACCACACTCAGACCTTCCTAGTCACAGACGCCTGAATATAATTTATATCCTAGGTAAATTTGGAACTATCCTCATCGTCGGGGCCTGACAATTAGTTTATTGATGATAGGATGATTTCTTATATTCTTTATGCATTTGGACTGTCCTAGTGTGTTAGCACAATGTAGGGGTCTTTAGGGAGCTAGATTGGAATTCATTATAAACAAACACCGGATCCTAAGCAAGACGTTGTCGAGTCCCTATGCTTGCTGGCACATGCAGTAATTATGATCTCTAATATAGGATCATCATTATTATTTCGGGGGGAAATATCATTGGATTGTAGTCAAATATCTTACCTTTTCCAGCTGTATGGCAGTGTAATTGTCATCTTTGGTGTAGAAGTAGGCATTGAGTACAGGGTTTTCATGCTTATTGCCATAATCGTACGTGGCAATCTAAAAAAAAAAAAAAAAAAAAAAAACATAAGTCACATTCTTAACCAAATGGATACCAGTTAGTCTGTCACTGTAATAATTTTAAGTGTAACTGGATCTTTGTTGTGGAAATAGAAAATTTGAACCATATTAGTCTTTTTCTTTATATTTTACATAGAGATGAGCTGCTATCATCGTATTTAGGAATGTAACCGATTCCTCTTTCCCTTAAGGCGTATTGTATTTCGTATGCCATATGATTTTAAGGCACCAATAAGATGATATAATAGCACTTTAAAAATAAACAATATTATTACTAATACCGTTACAATCACCATGCAATTAGTTACCAGTATTACACACATTTTAGAGTACCATCCTACAACTCTGTAAACTAACTTATTTTCCCGGCGACTTGATTTCCCGTCTTCATTCCTAAAAACAGGCATATTCTGCCTGTGATGGAAACTATTTCACGGCAATTTATTTTCGCGAATTTTAATAGCACGCGAAATATGCGAAAATTAATCGCACACGAAAATAAGTTGGTTTACAGTAATTAAATGGAAAATATTTCACTCGTCATCCATAAAAATGTCGAAGGGAATTTGTTTTCCATATAACAGCCGATTAATGCGAACCAAATGACTTACATCAACTCCCAATTCATCCTGAATATCCTTTCCCTTATTCTCTTTCCCGGGAATTTCTTTTATCACGTCCTGCTCCTCCATGTATTTCTGTTTATAGAGATCAATAAGCATGTATATTTTTCACTATGGTAAATTATATCAAATACAAGAGTTATCTGTTCCTGGATATTTTGTCGTTTGTTTGTGAGGGTAGCGTCATCAATTCATGTAAGCTAAAGGCGTAACAATCAAT
Source organism: Pecten maximus (assembly GCF_902652985.1). Classification (NCBI taxonomy): domain Eukaryota; kingdom Metazoa; phylum Mollusca; class Bivalvia; order Pectinida; family Pectinidae; genus Pecten; species Pecten maximus. The sequence goes on from NC_047033.1 coordinate 2,427,877, forward strand.
ACTTGCTCACAAGAGAAAATAACTCCTCGTTAAGACAATTTTGCTATATGGACTTCAAAATCTTACGTGTGTAGTAGATCGTGTTGTGTTGTTATATTAAGTGTACATTGTACAAGGGAGGAAGTACCATACAGATGTATTAATTGGAATTATTTTCCTACGTTCTGTTAATATACAGAATGCAGACATTTTAATATCAATTTCATTTTTTTAATTAAGCGTAAGAAGATGTTTGGTTTTTGAAAATCATAGTCTAGGTTTGACAAAGATTTACATGGCAGAAACACATGGAATCCAATTGTCCTTGTACCTATTTAAGAGTGTCGGATTAGATTTTTATTGTGTTACAGGTTTGTCCTTTTTAAAGCTAAAATAAGGGTTAATATGTCGGTTTTCTATCATTTAGTATACAATATAATCCACACAAGATTGGATTCAATCAACCAAACGATCTTACAAACCCAAAATAAGTGTAAACACCACAAGGATAGTATGAAGTAATAATCAAGAAGGCAAGTAAAGCAGCCATGCAATGACAAATGAGAGAAATACCCGCAGCTTAAACCGCTGCGCCACATCGGCGTTCTTAAAAAAATATCGTTTCAATGGCGCAGTGATGGTCCGCCCGATACCCTGGCACGATCATTGTTTAAGTCGTTGATATGATGATAGGAATACCAGGTATAAGCTGCGGGTATTTCTGGCTAGGCGATTGGGTGCCGTAGATCTTAAGTTCGAGGCCCGGTCAAAATAAGAATAATCTGCCTGTGATTGAAACTATTAATAAATACATTGCGATCAAAGTATTCATATCATCTTATAGACGACTTCCACAATGATCATGTCAGGGTATCGGACCGACCATCACTGCACTATTGAAACGTTCTAGTAAGTAATAACGACGGTATAAACCAATATAGGTACTGGATCCTAACAAACAAATGTTGGATGCGTATTACTAGAAATAGGTGTATGTCAAGTAGTAATAACGACACTACAGACAAGTAAATTGTCGACTTTTCGAGACAATCTGCCCATCTGTACACCAACTAAGATGTTTCGTAATTAATCATAATAGGCCCTCGGCGAATGAAGTATCGGCCGAGGGGGATCGTTTTTACAACATTACGATATTTTTCGTTGTTTATTCCTACTATATTTGTATAATTGTTCCATGTTCCATCGTATATAATTTACCTGTGTCTTGATAAAGGGGCAGATTGCCTCGAAAATTCGACTTGACATTACTTGACATATATATGTGTTTGTATATATTTCAATTTACACGGAATAATTGATCAAGACAATCAAGAAATAGGTCTGTGTCTTACCGTAATGGTCTTCTCGTCGAGATATTTATATAGTTTCCTTTCGTAAATTCTTGCCACGAGCTCGCCAGCAGCTTCGTTTGAAGACTCGGCTATTCTATGCAGCACATCATCATTTAGCTTAATATAGGCGCCCATGTCACCTACAGCTTCGTGTATCCTTTTTTCGTTCCTTTGCATCCACAACATTATAAATCAAGACAAAAGAAATTAACACAGAAGGATGGGAAATATTTAGAGGATTATTGAGGCAAAGCTAGATGTCGACAAAACTTGATCATGGTATATGAATATCAAAGGCAATTATGACAATCACAAAAACACGAAATCAAAATATGCAACTTATTGTCAAGCAAACAACAAAAAACAAAACAAACAAAAGATAGTTACCCATCATCGCCCTTTACCTTCACATCGTCCGCTAATTCCATCGCATCCCCAATCCTGTTTTCATCAAAACAAAACATTATTCAATAATCATAGGCATATTTTATTAGTTTCTCTGACGACAATGTGGTATGTGTTATTCATCCAAAGAAGGAGGTTATATCGAGTTTTAAATACCTTCGGAAATGAGGATATTTTCCCGCATATGCCTTTAGACAGAAAGATAAACAACCACCCCACTCACCCCCCCCCCCAACCCCCCCCCCCCCCCCCCCAACCCCCCAACCCCAATTTAGTTGCTCTTTTACGAAATGAACAGCTCGTAATCACTGCCCTAAATTATTGTTTGATGTGATGGACAAAATACCAAACATGTTTCATTAAAAAAGGAAAATTTAATAGAGCTTATACAAAGGATTTTCTTTCAAATAACAATATGATATAACGTATAACCCGACATGACTTCATTTCTTTTTCAATAAAAAATAAGAAAACGATTCAGCTCATTATTAATAATGACTTTAAACTGCATGATTCAGCTTTTTGTGCCCTTACAGAACTATTAGTGTGATAACGGTGAATACCTCGAGTAAGTTAATCCAGTATTGTGCGTATGTTCTAATTAATCTGTTCTTGTGGACAGACATAGGCTGTTACATTATTAGTTTGTGAGCAATGGACGTTATTTCCGCACACAAACTAATAAAGTAACAATGAAAACATGCTCTTAAGAGCAGATAACTCCGTATTACGAAAAGACGATATAACTAACACACACAAAAATCAGGGACAGCAATGACTTATATCCTAATTATTTTTTATCTATGCTTACATCATCTCGACCGCCTTGGTCACTCTGTGTTGATACGCCTTCCGGTGGAGCGTGAACCGGATGTGAAACATCTCGTAAAGAGTGTCGACATCCTTTTAAACATTAATAAACACAAATATATCACAATATATCAATGATGCGAATGATGAAAATCGACAAACGTCATGTATGAAATAGTTCAAAGATTCACCAACTGATACGCATATATATAAAATCATTCTAGTTATTTATCAATGGCAGTTAACAGTAAGTATACTCAACATAATCACCAACATAATAAACAACAGTCATGATTGTCTCAATACGTCTTTACTTCAAAATGTCGAGTTCAAATTCTCCTAACGTATCAGCTGAATTCTGTGGACCAAATCACAACGAAACAAAATATACTTTGTAATGAAGGAGAGAATATTATCCTTTCCATGTGAACAACTGATTATGATTTGTACAAATAGAATCATATATACCTATATATTCTAGATGAAAACACTTGCTGAATTGACTCCACTTAAATATTCAAAGACGGCACCGCGATGTCGATCGTCACAGCTGATAAGCAGACTAAGTATACTGTCAGGGTTTAGTAAGTATGCTTTTATTGTTTATAGTAATGCTAAGTGTTCATCCTGAGATATAATCATTCAAAACAAAATGCGGTACAACAATATTATTTTGAACCGAGCTGGAGTGCAGAGCAATATGTGTATTTCACGATTTTGTGCATACACGGAATTCCTATCAATTAACCAGGCCGAGACAACTGTTCCAAAATTAATTGCTTTTCTTTTCGTTTTTCGTTTTTCATTTTCATTTTTTTTTATATATATATTTTCGTGTTTCGGATATGAATTTTAACAAAAGTAAGTGGAATGATAAAAAAATGTTTATTTGTTTTTATTTTTTCTGTTGTTACTATATTCGTACCTGATGACACCGACCTAGATACCACTGTACTAAGGATGGGAAAGCCAAATTCGAGGCTTAGGTCATAATCAGAACTATCGGAGTCCCTTACATATCGATAATCACTTACGAGGGAGATGGGGATGTCAGTTTTGTTTCGCCATGATCGATGCAATATCTCGGTGGGTTTCCCGTTCATAAAATGACAAGAACAATTTGTCAAATTTTGTTCGGGGACCAGTAACAGTCAGTGAGGTCAACTTTTTCATTCCATGGATATTTGACGAATTTATCAATATTTCTCGTTGATGCATTGTAGCCTGGCGTAGCAGAAATGTGCCAATATCATGAGAGTAATGAGACAACAGCTTGCCTTTCTATTCCAACCCGACCTCCCATGTTGGCGCGCTACCTCCCCAACAAACACGGGCTAAATCGGGGAGTATAATTCCTGCGAAATGCGTAGGTCAGAACTCGGAAATTCCATTCTCATCGATCTAATATTTGGGTGTATGAAACCGCGGAAAAACAATTTTAGTTCGCAACGTAGCCTATGACCCAAAGGCACACCTGGAGTATCTGTTAACATGCCTTTAATTTTTAGTTCGGACACACAACCGCTTCCCTGGCCGGCACAAGTAAGACATGTTTTTGAATGACACATGTACTAGAGCGGTACACTACTAGAAACGTTTCTTAATTTAGCGTAATATATATATATATTTATACAGGTAAAACGTCGCCCACAAAAATATGTATTTTTATATAAGAAGCATTACTGTATCTATATTTAAAACTTGTATGTTTTGAATTGATTCTGTTAAAGAACAAGTTCATCTAATACCGCTTTAAAAACAGACTGATCCCCATCGTCACAGGCCGTTTTCAAACCTAGGACTTAATAGATAAGTATCGGTAATGTTAGTATACGAATATAGTAATGTCATGATATTGTACAAATGTTTACTATTCTGTAACAGACAAACCTCTGTTTTCTCTGTATGGGTAGAGAAATCTACGGGGAAAGCTCGGACAACTTCTAACTTTACTCACGGAACACAATATTTAACCCCGAGACATTCCGATCATATGTTAACTCGCTTTTATCTTTTCGTTCGGCTTCACACACCCTTTGCTGCAGGATCTATTTTAGTATGGCATGAAGTGTAACTGTATGACTCATACGCAGTAACTATACACGACAACGCTTCATATATAGCAAGCCTTCGTAAAATGCAAGCGAGTCGGGCACCCGTAATTGTATGCTCCCTAAATAATCGCAATATTTGTTTATATCTTCAGATTTGAAACTTAAAATCATATTTCGCATGAATTATGTTAAACAATATTTCCATTTAATACCATTATACTAACCGACTTGTCCCACTGAACCATTTCCAAACCTAATAGAAAAATTCAAACATCCTATAAATATGACTTCCCTTAAGCATTTATATTATTCCCTTTTAAAACACGAAACGTTTGCCATGTATGAATTTGTCTAATCAAACCACGAACGAAAATACACATATCATGCATTATGCCTTCCAGTGTACGACAAATGTACTACGTAAACATATTATAACATTATATCATCAAATAAACGACAGATCTAAGTGACCTTTAACATACAAATGTATTTCTTATTGAGGACATTACCTTGTCTCTGTAGGTCACGTGACTCACACCATTTTCATCCAAGCATGCTCGGGCAGACGCTATCAGCCTGTCGTGATCAAAGCTATTCTTAACACCCAGGTACAGGGAATCTCGAGCAAAGTAATCCCACTTATCAACGTCAACACCGTAGGTTTCATTGGCAACAATCTGTCAAAAATGTTACAAAAAAGTAATCGTACAATAAATTGTTTGATATATTTTTAATTTTACATACACATTCAAACATTTTACCTGAGGATAATTAATTGTTTATGGCAATATGCCGGTTAAGTGTATTGATGGATTGAAAACAAAATTACTTTTTTGCTATGACCATTTTCCGTTTTTGATAATCTCAATATATTTCAATTTTAAAGTTAATAAATAGTTTATGAATCACATCTTACGAAATTCTATCTTACATCTCCATTACATTTTGTAGGTAGCTTTCGATTGATAAATGTGATTTTTTTAAAACGGTATTGTTAATGTTTTTACTACTCGTTGCCCTTAATTAGCCATATTTCTATACATCATTTTAGATTCTAGTAAATTAGTTTGTATTTCCTTGTTAAGCTCAGACGTAGTTTTTGTTTTCGTTTTATTTGTTTTTTTCATTTATATATATATGACTTCGGATATATGCATGTATTGCTAGATTTGTTTCTTAATCGTCCTGCAGATCCTGTTGTCATCTGTGTCGACCACATGGGGATGGTTCGTTTGATCAATTATGCTTTCGTCATAGACGTTTCAACAAAGTTATTATCATAATCATTCCAGTTATATAAGATGTTTCAATTTGATACAATCGGACTATACTTCCTAAAACTTTCGTCTTGCGATGTTCATATTCTTCTTACGAGTGTATTGTTAGAGCATTTTAAATAAATGAAATACCTCTTAATGAGCTATATGTGTGTGATATTTTCATTAATTACCTCCATTTTGCAATTCATGTCGAAGAGAATAAATACATATATGTACACTCATATCCTGTCAAACAAATCGCGTGCAATAGACACTTGTGAACATAATAACATGTGCAATATATGTAATCTGGACGGGCTGTACAGGTTTGTTTTTGCATGTTTGCCAACGTTAACAAACAATTAGGCACTCTACGTGGGAAAAGCAAGAATCATGATTCATACGAACATTTAATCAGACTTCTGCTATATTACAACAGTGTGGTAAATTATAGCCATGTTCAATTATAGTTAGCTCCCCTTTAACATGAATGTATCCCTGAACAGTTTAGCGGACTGAAGCTAGAGCTATATACGAACCTCGTAAAGAAAAAAATTCTTCTTCTTTTCTTCGTCTTCACCATCCCTCACCGTCTGTAATAAAAAGTCAAAATTGATTTCAGATATACGTAAGTAAGGTTAGGTACACTATCATAATGATAATTTATTATCATCATTATTTATGCAAACGTGATGTACAATGGTGACATGGTAAACGTTTTTATCATTTTTAAGTCAATCATTATCTTCCAGCTAATTGATTTTATATCTTTACTCCATTTTAACAAAATTGGGGTATTTGAATTTCAAGCCCATAACAATTACAGTTAAAGCGTGAGTTGTAAGAGTATCATCCTTCGATTGCTTTTGGTGTTCTGTTTTTGTCTCACAGAACATATCTACTTATCAACTGATCGGTTGCTTTGAATTCAGGATTAACGTTTAATACCTATAATCGCAAACATAGACTAAGTACAGGCGACGCAAGGGAGCCCGTTACCCTTGACTGTTAAGCAGATGTTGCATCCAGTACCGGACAGCTCCCTGGAATGGGACACTATGCGCAGCTGTCTTAAGGCGTAATGGGTCACCCTCAGTCGCTTGTCAAAGCCCATAAAAATTTCTTCATCGTACCTTCCGGTAATTTAAACAAAATTGTAGCAAAATTCCATTTTCAAAAGAAAAGATGAAATGTTGATTGAAGCAGAAAATTACTTACATCGTATTTATCTTTCGGTGGATGAATCAGCTCCTTTATAAAGGCAACGTCGCCTTCGTCCAAGTTTCCCAATTCCTTAGATAGAGATGCGGTGTAGTATGATAAGTAATTGCTGTTGAATTGATTCTTACACTCTTTCTTTTATTGTAATAATCCATAAAGAAATGCTACTTTGATGAAATATTGTCATTGCTAAACAGCTGAAGAATGTCGAATTTCTTATTATTCATACGATTTGGCAAAGACCACACTTAATATTATCATATTTCTATCTAATATTAGCCCCATTTCAGATTGTTTAACATTCTGTGACTTGTCAATGATGCTAAGGGTCTAACGGGATTACTTATAATGACATTTGAAAAGTTATTACAAATTGCGTTGATGTGTACATGCAACTCGACGCAATTTGTAATAACTTTTCGAATGTCATTATAAGTCATAGATAAGTACTTTTCCAATATAATTAGGTCGAAACGTGTACCAAGTGAATGTTATCTTTCTATCTGATGACAATTTCTCCGGTAAAACAGACTTGGATTTCTTTTATTATCAATTGCGTCCTTATTACCAATTGTGTGGTGACAACAAGTCTATGTTTAAACCAGCTCTATGGCTGTATGTGCGTGAAAATGCCAAAATATATATACTGCGAAAACACGACTTGCGTGTTTTAATATTGACATTTAACATTTCGTTTATCATATTTAGATACGAAAATATCGACATAGAAACAGCTATACCATCTTTATATCACCAATGTATTAATGCTCTTTCATAGCCTATTACTCTCAAATCAAATTTAGATGGAAAACAATATAAAATAAATTACCTTAAATTCATTCCTCAATTTTCCATATATTCTATCAATCAGGATTTTTGAGGCTTCCTCGTGCTTTAAAGAGAAATATTTACATGTATGTACATGTAATATCTTGGTGATACATTTTATTTGTATATGTGCGTGCATAACTGGAAAAAAGAATCTTCAGGCATTTCGGCCATCTTCAGGCAATGCATTTATTCAAACGTCTTGGTAACCATATTATGACGTCATACAAAGTATATCATAGAAGGGGAGATATTAACGTTGTTGCTTAAGGTATATTTAACAGAAGGGGAGATAATAATAGTATTGCTTACAGTATTTTCTTTAATTGATAATTTATTGTTTATCCAATTCAACAGAACTGAGGGTCCAGTTACAGAATTGATAACAATACAAGCAGAGGTATATTGATATATCAAAGATACATTATATAAACAAACTACAGGATGTGTAGCATTCTTAAAATAAGAGGCAAATATATATAACATAAGACTTATATAAAACACGTTGCCTTTAGGCGAGATTAAAAAAAAAAAAGACAAAAATATTAAATATACCGCCTAGCTTTATATGTTACCGGCGTTTCTGTTAAAAGAAATTACTGCACGGTATATTATACTAAATTTTCTATGGTTTATCCTATTAGGTTAATAAACGAATTGTTAAAATCCAGAAGACCGTAAACGTCTTCTAGGGACTAGAATACCTATATATTCTACTAATAACGGACAAGCAAATGTTTATATAAATCAGAATAAGAATAACTTTGTTTATCCCACCTCGCCTTAAAACACAAATATTTCAAAACAAATCTTTGGACCGATTTCCGCTGGTGAATATAGGTAGTTTGGTGCGGTAACCAGATCTCACTGCCATATTATACCTGACTTCCAACTAGACATATTATGACTGTGTCACTGAAACTATTTTTCTTAATTCCAAGCATTTACTCCAAGTTTTTTTGACATGGTACGTAAAGTAAAAAAAAAAAAAAATAAATAAATAAATAAAATAAAATGTCGGAGAACCAGACTCCTATGTCTTTTTACAGGTACCGGTATCCAAAAAAGAGACAGAGAGGTTATTTTGATGTCGCTATTTAAACGTCATAAACTTTTCATTGTGTAATATTTAGTGACATGTTGTCTTTTTGTCTGTAAAGTTATTACTTCCACTTCTGGAACTATTGATCATGCATAATATCTATACCAAGTCATTGAAACCATTCCCTGAAGATGTCCGCTTGGCCTCAAATCGTTAGCGAAACGCAGCTACCTTATCAATTATATCCTTTGAAATGTTTGACCGATGGATGGCAAATTGTACCTTTATACGTATATTACGATTTAGTTCGTATGATGTAGAGGATTTACCATGAATTATTATTATAAGATGGTTTAGATTCCGTTTTATAATTACCTTCCATTCCTTTCCCGACAGTTTTTTGACAACTTTTTCAAACATGTGAGAAAATGGTCCATGGCCTGCAAAGTAAAGAGAGTTCAAAACGCATGTTTTATAAATAAGTTTATACAAAAAAATGCTATATTTAGTCATTTGGCGAATACTGATCCAAACATTTGCGAAGTTTTCCGTGGAACTCATTCTCTTTAATCACGACACGATTGTGATAAAAATATTGTTTGATATAAATCTATAAAAGAAACACTTCAACAAAATCATAAATATACGCAGGAAATCAAGGAATGAATGAAACAAGTACAGGCAGTGTAAAAATCACTGATATGATTGTTTAACGATACTTCTGAAAAACCTGTTTTGCCATCTTGTCCATATATTGTATGAAATAGTCCATATCAATTTTTCAAACTCAATCTTGTACCCCTGTAAGCAATTGTCCAATTGAGAGCCTAAAGCTCACAGTATGTAATCTTAAATGAAATGTTAGTAAATTGGTGCCTTTATTGTACCCAAATCATGGCAAAGCCCTGCGATTTTCACACATAGCCTCTTCTTCTCACAAACTTTTTGATCGTCTTCTTGTCAACTTGCGATTGCTTCAACCAATTTCCCCGCGAGGTGGTACACTCTGCACATACAATTAATCAGGTGTCAGACAGTTTACAAATTAGGCAACCGGATGTCTAGATACAAGAATATAGTGAGCTTAAAAGGTTTTGTCCAATTCATCTACCGCGCTGTTAAATAATCAAAGAAACGTGAGCGGGGACTCATAGAATACGTTGATAGAAAGAAACTGTCTTAGGGTTCAAGAGGAGTAGTAGGAAAAGTGGGGTTGCTGGGCCACCTCTCCCCCTTATATAATCATTACCACCTCCATGGCACCCCCAAGTGGCACCCCCTTTGTTAGGGGGTACCGATCGATCTGACGTGCAGCAGCAGCAAGAGCACGTCAGAACGATCGGTACCCCCTGACAAAGGGGGGGGGGGGGGGGGGGCACTTGGGGGTGCCAGGGAGGTGGTAATGATTATATAGGGGGAGAGGTGGCCCAGAAACCCCACTTTCCCTACTACTAAGAGGCATCTTGCCTATGCACTTTCTTATTTTAAAGGTGTTCAGGTGTGACCTCAGAACGTTTTAAAATACGCGAAGAACATCTGTTTTCTACATAGCCCTTTACTAAGAGAGACTGATACAAAATAATTCTTTATAATAAAAAGACAGTATGTCTTAACCTACCCAATGGAGTGATCGAAGCGACTGTGAGAAGCACCATAATATAGAAAGAAGCACGCTCCCAACTGTCTGATGAACCGCAATCTTTGGAATTCAGGCGTATCGACAATTTTCACGCATAAAGGATCTAGTTCGATCTCTCCGTGCACTGGGTCTTTAAATACCTGAATAAAAACCAGGATTCAGCGAGGTGGATTTAGTAAAAAAGTAAGAAAAATATAGATGGTAATCTTCAAAATTATAATATTTGACATATATGCAGTAACAAATTATATTATAAAATGTGTCTTGATGTGGAAAAAATAAACTGTATTATATCATTTCTAGCTACGGAAAGTTGTTATCTCGCATCCTTTGTCAAAAACCTGTCAGTGGACGTGCAGCTCGATTTGTTTGTTGAACGAGTAGGGATGCTAGATATCGTGCGTTCGTTTGTGTATGTGTGTTTACCTCTGTGCGTGCGAGCGTGGTTGTGCGTATGTATGTGTGTGTGTGCGTGGCAGCGCAGTTGTGCATGCGTGCGTGCGTGTGTGTGTGTGTGTGTGTGTGTGTGTGTGCGTGCGTGCGTGCGTGTGTGTGTCTGTGTGTGTATGCGTGCGTGCCTGGTTGTGCGTATGGGTATGTGTTTTCGTGGGCTGCGGTATGTTGCTGTAGCCGACTTAATAGTGCTACTTCAATGAAACATACTGTCAAGAGGAGTCAGGAGGACACCTTTCTCGACCGCAACATTTCTGTTTAATGTTTACATTATCATGTATTTGCTCGTATAACCATGAATACCAATCTAGAGCAGCAAACTGATGGCATTCATCTCTCAATACTTGTAACAAGCGGCTCCTACCTTTGACATTTTCTTCTTTGACTTGTTCCTCTGATCTGCATTAGAACAAATAATTGCGTATAATATAAAATAATGACATATGATATCAAGATTTGGTAGTAATTATTTTGAAATTGGCATCTGAAGCTATCACACCACGACAAACGATGGATATTTAAGAGGATTTCAGATGTTTGATTTATTTTTTCACGACGCATAGTAAATGTAATGTAATTAATATTTGAAAATTATATTCAACATGAAAAGTTTTGATAATTACTTCATATCAGAATGAATTAGTCTAACGATGATCGTTCAGATGATATATTTAACAAGGATGGATAGTATTGCAACAGCAATACAAAGTCCCCTGCCTGAACCAGGAGTGCAACTATTTATTTCCCATTTTTTAAACTATGTGTTATACTGATCACGTATACCAAGTTTTGTTAAAATCGGAGTAGTACTTTAGGATTGTCCGGACACGCCTCAACCAATGAGAAGTCGGCGGCCATTTTGAAAATTGGTTTTTCGAAGAAAAGAAAGTAGGATGCACAACAATATATTATATCTATCATGTATACCAAGTTTCGTTAAAATCGGAGTAGTACTTTAGGAGGAGTTGTCCGGACAAGCCTCAACCAATGAGAAGCCAGCAGCCATTTTGAAATATGACTTTTTGAAAAAAAAATGTGGGATGCACAACTACATGTTATACTGATCATGTATTACAAGTTTCATTAAAATCGAAGTAGTACTTTAGGAGAAGTTGTCCGGACAAGCCTCAACCAATGAAAAGCCAGCAGCCATTTTGACAACGGACTGGAAATAATAACCTCTTCATCTCATAATCTAGAACCAGCCTCGTATTAATTAACCATACATATATAGATTCACACAATAGTATCAGAAATATTAAGATGTTAAAAGTAAAAAAGGGGAAAAACCATCCTACACAAATGTATTTATAAATGTGAGAAGATAGAGGGTGTAAGAAGATAGGGATATCTCAGTTCTCGGGGTAAGATTGTTACAACCCCCCACCCCCACCCCACCACCTGTCCACCAGTATATTTAAATTAATAACTGGGGATTTTCACATATCATGTATGTGTGTGAAGGTAAGGTGACGGTGCCAGTTCGGGAAATGCCTTATGCCCTTGCCATAACGGCCAGTCTGTCTTTGTATTATCTGTCATAGTGTTTTCTATTAATCTGCAAAAGTCAATATAAAGATGCATGTATTACAGAACTTCTTCTGTAATTTGCAATTGTCCCCTGTCTGCCCCTGGCAAAGTTTCTTGAAACCTCACAAAGTTAAACTGACTTTGTACATCGGCTGCAGTTTTAGTTACCCCTGCCAAATATACAGCCTTAAATTCAATGCTGCAGTTCATGTAAACAAATAGCATCATATGACAAATCAGGTACATGAACTTGGGAGATTTTGAGGATTTCTTTTTTACTATAGCCGCAAAGGCCCGATTATAAACATAATTTTTATAGAATCATCAGGAATTGTACCACCTCCAAAAATGAAATAACCTTCATTACAAGCATGGTCTGCCAGATTCAGGGCCATATGAAGACAGACCAGAACTTTCCAGGCATGGTCCTACAGCCAAAGTTGATTTTCCCTGCACTGTCAGTAAAAAGTCATCAAGTCTCACTTGATAACCTATTGATTTCGAGTAGGTAGCACTCACAATTGAAATGAATTAAAAATATTTTCCACATTTCAAGATTCTGCACACTTTCCTTTCAAACTCCAAAAAGTGAAAAGAATTCCGTATGTTCTTATTAATGCTCAAGTCACAGCATTACTCTGGCATTAAAGAAAAAAAATGTTTGCAATTTTCGGCCCTTAAACAGCCAAAGTCATTTAAGACGGGGCCTCCTGTAGGATATAGGTGACTACCTCACTAAACAACATACGGGAGGCCTGCTGCAAGCCATCCGGAACAAATAGGGTGTTGTCTTTCCAAAGGACACAACCACGAAATCACAGACCGACCTGTTTTTCAGCTTCCCGAGAATCACAAACTGCTACAGGTAGGGAGTGTCGAATCATGCACTTCGGATCTGTACCTTTAATGCTGACAATCATCTGTTCAAGGTCAGTTTTCTAGGCCTAAGACATATCTATTGATTTTGGACCCTCTGTATTTTCTTTAGCTATAGAAATACCAAGCTCATCGAAAGCGTCCTAGAATACCCTCTACCCTTAGCAGAATAAAACACGCTTTTTCATTCTTTCATTGAATTCCATTTCTTAATTAATGACAGACAAGTACATCCTGTAAGATAATTATGATCTACACAATAATAAATTTGTTACTCTGTATCACCAACGGATGTACACAATGCACTTATTAAGGTAATATAAATATACTTTTGTAAAAGGACTTAAAGTCTTACTTATTGACTACTTTCTTACTTAACAACACTGACATTTTGATTTTCTATGACAGTTTCTGACTTTTTAATTGTATTTTCCAATTCAAAATTGCGATTATTCCGTCAAGCCGAGTGCTACCATTACGGGCTCTTTGGCATCTACAATGGCGAGTCATTGACAATAATACGAATGTTTGTATTTGTGTACTTTAATAGTTGTAATAATAAAATTTTCATGTCAAATGAATCTCTTAGGACCGCCTGGTGCTCGTGACCTTGGCAACCAACTACAGTTGTAGCATATGTAATAGAAAAGACATAACGAACTATGATCAACACCTCTATCTACCTGGAACAAATCCAATTGATTATTACTTATTAAGTTGGTGATAACAGTTTTAAATCTTTCCGCTATTGTGCCAGATGCCAGTTTGTAAATAGTATTAAGTAATGTAATAGGAGGCCATTTTTTTTAACTGATTACGTGGTTTATCTCCTTTAGGAATACACGTTATAATTCCTTGTTTTTGGGTAATAGACAATTCTGATATCGAGTAACCATAATTGATTGACCTGACTATGTAATGACCAAGCTGCTTCCAAAATACTTTTAAAAATTCAACTGAAATTCCTTCAGAACCAGGATTTTATTTTCTTTCATTTTTTTAATATTTTCCCCATCTCGGCTATGGTAACTGGTCCTTCTAAAGATAGAGATTCAGGGGGAGATAATTTGGGTACATTATATTGACCTAATAGGTCTTCTAAATCAGCATCAAGGATGTCATCATTTTTCTTATATATTTTTTTATAAAAAAAGTTCGGTTTCCTTCAAAAGATCTGACTGTCCTGTTATAACTGTTCCATCATCCTTATCTAATCTAGGAATACTTTTACTAGTAAAATTCCGGTATTCTAGTCCGCAAAAATATCTTGTTGGTTTTTCACCTTCACTAATCCATTTAGCTCTAGACCGAATCATATTACCTCTTAACTTATGCCTTCTTAATTCCTCTAGTTCTTGGTTTTTATAATCAATGCTATTTAATTCGATGTCACCTACAACTGTCCCAGTTTCTAGTTTTTGACTTATTTTCCAAATTATTATTGGCTTTCTTTTTAAAAGAGAAATATATTGCTTCTAATTTCTAACAATAAAATCTCTAAAAATAGTTGGTCATTAATAACAAACATCAAGTCCTCAGAAGGAATATTTTCTATGTTATCCATATTGTATACTGGTAATGCATATTGTTTTTTTAACTTTTACAATCACTGATCTATTAGCGTCTAAATAATCAGAATCCTGAAGTAATGAATTATTAATTTTCCATAACTCCCTCCCCTTTTGAAATTTGGTAAAATTAAGGTTTATTACAGGCATTGAATGGTCAGATCGGTATCCTGACTCAATGCGTGTCTCACTTAAGCTTGATAACAATCCGTCTGATATAAAAATGTAGTCTAATCTTGCCTGTTTACATGGATTTCTACTGCGCCAAGTATATCTTCTAGCATCAGAGTTGAGTTCTCTAAATGTATCAATAATTCCTAATTCCTGTTTAGTTTCCAAAAATTTCTCTCTAGCTTTAGGGTTGTTAATTTGCGTATAATTATCACAATCCAGATCTGGGTCTATAACAAAGTTAAAATCGCCACATATGATAAACTGATTATTACCTAACTCAGTAACATTTTTTTCCATGTTTTCATAAAAATCAGGCCTGTCACTGTTAGGACCATATACAGTAATAAGTGAAAGTTTCTCATCTTCAATTACAATATCAAAAGCTAAAATATTTCCAGTCATCTTTCCTAGTGTTTAAAATTTTGTATTCAAAGTTGTTGTTAAAAAGGATGGCAACCCCTCTACATTTTGAACGATATGAATTAAAATAACAATCAAGTCCCCAGTTAGATCTAATCAGATTTTCAGTTTCTAGTGTAAAATGTGTATCCTGGAGACAGAATATGTTAAAAAAAATTCCCCAGATACGAAAACACGTCTTTCTGTTTTGATAAGTCACCAAGACCCTGGCAATTTGCAAATAGAATAGTTAGACCTTGCATTATGTAATATAAATAACGATCGTATATTTAGTCCTTGGCTTGCGTAGGTAGATACTTTTAGGCATAGAATATGATGGTAATTTGCATAAAATAGTAAAAATGAATTTTGACAAGAAACTTATTAAACTGAAATCCCTCATTAACTCGTGGAGCCGAAGAAATCTTACTCCAATAGAGAAAATAACTATTATAAAAACACTCCTTATTTCACAATTCAATCAGCTCTTTATAGCTCTTCCGAACTCAAATGAATCTTATATAAACAAAAGTGAACAATATATTATATAGATTTCTTTGGTGTGGTAAAACAGACAAAATTAAACGTGATGTTATAATTAAGTCATATATTGAAGGTGGTTTAAAAATGATTAATTTAAAATCTTTTATAACAGGTCTTAAGACAACATGGGTAAGGCGGATTTATAAAGATGATGCTAGTAAGATGTATATTACAGATAAATATATATTGATAAATTTGCTTTGGCAAATTGTGGAATTAAAAAGCTCAAAATTACTTTGGAAGAATGTACAAATTTGTTTTGGAAAGATGTTCTGAAAGCTTGGTATATAACAATAGATGGGTCTAATACCTCCAATGAAAAAAATTCTGAAAATCCTTTGTGGTATAATTATAAGATCAAAACAAACAACAAACCAGCTTTCTGCAAAGAATGGTTCAGGAAAGGGGTAATGTATATATATGATATTGTTAAAAACGATGGCTCATTTTATAATTTTGAAGAATTTCAAAACAAATATGGTATAAGATCCTACTTTTTAACATTTCATGGTATTATTAGAGCTGTAAAATATTTTGTAAACAGTAAACAGGAAACTTTCTCTTCAGAATCTGTTTACCAAACATACCTTTAAATTTGAAAGTTATACTAAGAAATAAAAAAGGGACACATGACATTTATAGAATCCTGTGTCATAATCACACAAAGCCTACATCACAAAGAAAATGGTCTTTAATTTTTAGCATCCAGGAAAACCAATGGAAAGAAATTGATGCAAATGTTTTTAAAACCACTAATAGTACAAAACTAAGATGGCTTCAATACAGAATCAATCATAGAATTTTAACTACAAATACAATTCTACATAAAATGGGTATAAAACAAGATAATTTATGTACATTCTGTAGAAATTTTCCAGAAACCATTGAACACATTTTTTGGGGGATTGTGATAAGGTTAGTGCTCTTGTACGTGAAGTAAAACACTTACTTGCTGCTTACAACATTTTTGTCGATTTTATTAAACAGGAATATATACTAAATTTAGTTTCAGTGATGCAGATTTTGTATTAGCTAACCTTATTTTACTATTGATTAAACAATATTTGTTTAAAATGAAATGTTTAGAAAAAGATATCAATTTAATAAGTTTAAAAAACCATATACTGTTTGAACTGAAAGCTCGTAAGCTGATGATAGTTAGGCATAAGGCATACCTAAACAACTTTGAGTTACAAAATAATCTTGAAAACTGGCTTAATATATGATTTTAATATCTCTATGATGTCGTTTTATTTAATGAAACAGTTTCGTGCTGTCAATTTAAAGTTCGTGTCTATACTTTTATGTGTACATTGTATACACTATTTACCATCTGTGTAATGAAACAATTAGTCCGAGGCTGCAAAAGAAAATCCCCCCCATCCCAGAATATTTGTAATGTGATTTGGTGTCTTTATGTGTATGAGTGAGTGAGTAAAGACATATAGAATGGCTACATGTATGAACATATATCAAATTATATTTAAATGGATATGATGCATGCTTGTAAGTTTGAATGGACATGTATTGTATTTGTAATGTGTTGTTGATAAAATTAAAATTGAATAAAAAAAATTGTTAAAAAAAAAACAAACAAAAAAAACCCACCTCTATCTAAAACCCTTGGGCAGCTCAGTATGCAGGTAGTGGGGGCATTAGGGTTTTTGTGTACATAACCAAACAAGCGTGAGTGAGTTTAAAGGTACTGCATCCTCCTCGCCTTATCTTGAACTTTTGCTACCTTCGCAAGTGAAATTCTAAAAACGCCAAATGAGTGTTGCTGTGGCAATTGGCGCTGATGGTAACCGCCAGCTCGGGCCCGGCAGGTTGACATGTCGGCAATATTTGTCTAAGCAGTAGGTTAGGACAATATAGCACTTAACACTTAAATTTACCGTGAACAAACAAGCATACATGCTACAGAACAGATATGTTATTTGCTGAAAATTGTATTCATTGTATCTGACAGTATACGTTTAAGTCTTCTTTTCCTTAGTATTCATATTAGAGAAAAATAGATGGAATTAACAAGAACTTATTACTAAAATCTGAAATCAAATATTAATGAAATATCTCCATAATGCATATTTTATTTTCAAGGACGATGCAGTTATATATAGTGAATATCTGTACTTACCGATACGACAGCGTCCTCACAGGAATGACAATACTATAACGTGCTTCCTTTATATATTTGTATGATATGGAACGCCGACTCTTATTGGATAACGATTATGGTGCAATCGGAACACCACCTCGCCTCCGAGCGATACCGATTGGTTTATGCTGGTATCTACAAGGGTTCAAACGAACATTTATTTTCTGTTTCTTTTCATCTTAATTTTTTCACCGTCTAAGCGAGATATTTAACGAGAGGTCGTATCGCCATATATTGAGCACACTCACCTACGAGGACCGATCTATACAAGATATGGATAACAAGTCATGTAGATTCATGTAGACAAACTGGGTTGTCTTTTTTTTCAAAATGAACTATAGAGCCTATTACAGTCACGAGCGTTCGAGCTGGAATGTACTTCACCTAACAGATATCCCCTCTCTACATTGGCAAGCCAAAAACTTAAATTTTACTTGTGTAAATACTAAGAGATAGATAACCTGGTGAACGTACTCGTCTCTGGGAGATACAATTTCACGTAATTCTTCCTGCTGTACATTATTTAAAAAGGGATATCAATAAACGCATGTCCATGTAATATTTTTGTGCTTTGATCAACTTGACATACTACTTGATTTAAAATCAGATCAAAACAGTCAATAATAACCCAGAAAGGGATGTTTTAATGGGAGCCTGGAGTTGGTTCCGAGTTTCGAGTCCGTTTAAGCTTTACGAGTTTCCAAGTGAGTTATCAGTTATGTATGCGGACACTTTTTCTTTACTTCATAAAGGAAGTTAAACTTCTTTTAATCCTTCTAGAACATATTTAGCATATCAAATGGGAATTAGGAATTCGTTCTGAGACAGCCATTAAACGTTGGTCCGTGTGATTCGCCATCGTTAGTGACACACGTTCGTTCTTTAGCCTCACAGTCGGTAACCCACAGTCCTAGCGCTGAGCATCGTCGGTAACCCAGGGTCCTGACGCTCATAGTCGGTTACCAACGGTCCTGACGCTCATAGTCGGTAACCCACGGTCCTGACGCTCACAGTCGGTTACACATGGTCCTGACGCTCATAGTCGGTTACCCAAGGTCATGACGCTCATGGTCGGTAACCCACGGTCCTGACGCTCATAGTCGGTAAACAAAGGTCCTGACGCTCATACTCCTGACGCTCATAGTCGGTTACCAACGGTCCTGACGCTCATAGTCGGTAACCCACGGTCATGACGCTAACAGTCGGTAACCCACGGTCCTGACGCTCATAGTCGGTTACTCAAGGTCCTGACGCTCATAGTCGGTTTCCACGGTCCTGACGCTCATAGTCGGTAACCCACGGTCCTGACGCTCATAGTCGGTTACTCAAGGTCCTGACGCTCATAGTCGGTAACCCACGGTCCTGACGCTCATAGTCGGTTACCCACGGTCCTGACGCTCATAGTCGGTTACCCACGGTCTTGACGCACACAGTCGGTTACCCACGGTCCTGACGCTCACAGTCGGTAACCCACGGTCCTGAAGCTCACAATCGGTAACCCACGGTCCTGACGCTCACAGTCGGTAACTCACGGTCCTGACGCTCATAGTCGGTTTCCCAAGGTCATGACGCACATAGTCGGTTTCCACGGTCCTGACGCTCATAGTCGGTAACTCACGGTCCTGAAGCTCACAGTCGGTAACCCACGGTCCTGACGCTCACAGTCGGTAACCCACGGTCCTGACGCTCATAGTCGGTAACCCACGGTCCTGACGCTCATAGTCGGTAACCCACGGTCCTGACGCTCATAGTCGGTTACCCAAGGTCCTGACGCTCATAGTCGGTTACCCACGTTCCTGACGCTCATAGTCGGTTACCCATGGTCCTGAAGCTCACAGTCAGTAACCCATGGTCCTGAATCTCACAATCGGTAACCCACGGTCATGACTCTCACAGTCGGTAACCCACGGTCGTGACGCACACAGTCGGTTACCCATGATCCTGTCGGTCACAGTCGGTAACCCACGGTCCTGACGCTCATAGTCGGCAACCCAACGTCCTGACGATCACAGTCGGTAACCCACGGTTCTGACGCTAACAATCGGTAACCCACGGTCCTGACGCTCATAGTCGGCATCCCACGGTCCTGGCGCTTAAAGTCGGTAACCCACGGTCGTGACGCACACAGTCGGTTACCCACGGTCCTGACGCTCACAGTCGGTAACCCACGGTCCTGAAGCTCACAATCGGTAACCCACGGTCCTGACGCTCACAGTCGGTAACTCACGGTCCTGACGCTCATAGTCGGTTACCGACGGTCCTGACGCTCACAGTCGGTAACCCATGGTCCTGTCGCTCACAGTCGGTAACCCACGGTCCTGACGCTCATAGTCGGCAACCCAACGTCCTGACGATCACAGTCGGTAACCCACGGTCCTCACGCTCACAGTCGGTAACCGACGGTCCTGACACTCACAGTCGGTAACTCACGGTCCTGACGCTCATAGTCGGTTACCCACGGTCCTGACGCTCACAGTCGGTAACCCATGGTCCTGTCGCTCACAGTCGGTAACCCACGGTCCTGACGCTCATAGTCGGCAACCCAACGTCCTGACGATCACAGTCGGTAACCCACGGTCCTCACGCTCACAGTCGGTAACCGACGGTCCTGACACTCACAGTCGGTAACCGACGGTCCTAACGCTCACAGTCGGTAACCCAGGTCCTGACGCTCACAGTCAGTAACCCACGGGCCTGACGCTTACTTTCGGTAACCCAGGGTACTCACGCTAACAGTCGGTAGCACACGGTCCTCACGCTCACAGTCAGAAACCCACGGGCCTGACGCTTACTTTCGGTAACCCACGGCACTGACGCTAACAGTCGGTAACCCACGGTCCTCACGCTCACAGTCGGTAACCCACGGCCATCACGCTTACAGTCGGTAACCGTCCGTCTTGACGCTCACAGCCGGCAACCGACGGTCCTGACGCTCACACTCGGTAACCCACGGTCCTGTCGCTTACAGTCGGTAACCCACGTCCTGACACTCACAGTCGGTAACCCACGGTCCTGTCGCTCACAGTCGGTAACCCACGGTCCTGACGCTCATAGTCGGCAACCCAAGGTCCTGACGATCACAGTCGGTAACCCACGGGCCTGACGCTTACAGTCGGTAACCCACGGTCCTCACGCTTATTTCGTTCCCAATGTCCTGACGCTCACTGACGGTTACCCACGGTCCTGACGCTGACAAACGAAGGTAACCCACGGTCCTAACGCTGACCATCGTCGTTTTCCCAGGTTCCTAACGCTCCCAGTCGGCTACCTACGGTCCTGACGCTCACAGTCGGTAACCCACCGTCCTCACGATCACAGTCGGTAACCCACCGCCCTCACGATCACAGTCGGTAACCCACGGTCCTCACGATCACAGTCGGTAACCCACGGGCCTGACGCTCACTATCGTCGATATGTAGAGGGATGAGGCGTTAGTGTGCAGAACTGACCTTTACAGACAAGGTCATGGTATTTAGAGAGATGAGGCTTAAGTGTGTAGAACTGACCTTTACAGACAAGGTCTTGGTATATAGAGATGAGGCTTAAGTTTGTAGAACTGACCTTTATAGACAAGGTCTGGTATATACCGTACTAATGCATAATTTTGAAGTTATTTTTAGAACTTTTCGTTCAAACCGTTTATTATAGAATATAAAATATTTTTTTACTATTGTGTTGATATCATGCTGTAGGTTTGGTTTAATTTGTTTTTACTTCCTATTAACAGCCAAGGTCATTTAAGGACGTGCCAGGTTTTGGAGGTGGAGGAAAGCCGGAGTATCCGAAGAAAAACCACCGGCCTATGGTCAGTACCTGGCAACTACCCCACGTAGGTTTCGAACTCGCAACCCAGAGGTAGAGGGGTAGTGATAAAGTGTCGGGACACCTTAACCACTCGGCCACCGCAGCCTGCCGGGGCATGCCTGGTGCGAACTAAACATTTAAACATGTAACCTGGGTTGAAATTATTTATTGATTTAAACATATATAAACATGTGAATCTTGCTGTGTTTTATACACATGGATTTAACAAATACAGATGTGAGGTTTTGTTATGTAAACAAGTTCTCGGCCATGTAGCGTCTTTAACTAAACCACACCTATAACTCAAAGTCAATAGAGATCATTTAAATTGTACAATAGAACAAGATCATATGTTTCGGAAGAGTGAGCGTCTTCTGCTTCATCATCGACATAGTTCATAGGTCACAGCAATCTAGGTCAAATCGGGGTAAAGTCGTAATCTCCAAATGAGAATCAGTGTTATGACGACAAAACAACACTCGTACAGACAAGAATGAACTCTTTATTATGTTATTGTAATGAGATGTTCAGCAATTGACTCAACTTTTATGTGGGTTTTTCCGAGTTAAATGCGATATCTTTTTTATTAAAACTTCTGTGTTTTCCTGGTTTAAGAGGGCTCTTATTTCTCTCTTTGCATTATTACTCGTTCTTCTTTGTATGACAATATCATTTTAATATATAGACACGGGGAAAAATGATGGTATATTTTGGCACTTTGAAAAAAAAATTAAAAAAAAAATATAACAGTAATAATGACAAAATAAAAAACAAAACAATAAACTTTTGATTATTTGAAATATGTCGTAATTAAATTCGTATCTGAAGGTGTCAAATACTTGGGTCGGAGATTGTATCGTTTACGGAACGTACCAAAAGTTACCGGTCGACAGGTGTTATTGTACCATGCTTAACATAATACAAAACAGATGCATGGTGAACCAACCTAGTTTAATTTAACTTAAATTAACCGCACTTGTTGCCTTCGTCGACTTAAAGTACTATTGGTGTCTGTGTCTTTTTATGAGGTCTATATCTACAGAAAGGATTTTTCTTAAGTTATTTATGACGTATTGACTGAGTTTCTTAGCGTCGCGAATCATAACAGAACCATATCGTCTTTTCGTATTACAGAGTTATCTGCTCTTTGATATTGAAGTAGCGTCGATTGCTTGTGAAA
Organism: Pecten maximus; assembly: GCF_902652985.1. Taxonomy (NCBI): domain Eukaryota; kingdom Metazoa; phylum Mollusca; class Bivalvia; order Pectinida; family Pectinidae; genus Pecten; species Pecten maximus. The sequence continues at coordinate 2,451,151 of NC_047033.1, forward strand.
GTAACGTCATGAATGCTGTTTTTGATTATTTTCGAAATTCATTTGAGATGTCTGACAAAAAATATTTTAGAACATTTATTCATTAATTTATAAGCATAGGGTTTTGTGTATCACCATTTCGGGTGAAAAGGTATATATATTAGGTATAAAAGACATGCGCACTTGTATTCCAATTTCAAATGGCCTTTATTGTTCAGGGTAATATATGTGAATCTTAATCATAGGATTACAATCGGAATATGATAGGCATACAATGGAATTACGATAGGAATATGATCTGAAAACAAGAGACACGTGTTATTTATGTCAAGCATCTATAATCTTCAGAATATGTAGAACAATCTAGTGACGATGGCCACTCGAATCCGAACTCATTCATGAGTGGTTCGCAGCCTTCCCTCGCATGTCTACAGAGCCAGGCACATGGTTCGATTCCACCTCCTCTTGGACTGCACTGGGGAAAATAAGTATTACAAAGGAATGTCCGTAAAAATGAACTACATTCTATTTTAACCAAAGGAAGGAATTGGTGAATTCCCAGGCCAGCCGAATCAACATGTAGATGTCCAAACCTGTTCGGCATGAACGCCATACTGTAATTCATTCCAATACACAATGGAACCTAAAAAACAAAAAATACAAAAATTATAGATAGTAAACATAACACAATGGTGTCTACAACAAAGTATACAGAGACAATAGATAGTACATATAACACAATGGTGTCTATAACAAAATATACAGAGACAATAGATAGTAAACATAACACAGTGGTGTCTATAACAAAGTATACAGAGACAATAGATAGTAAACATAACACAATGGTGTCTACAACAAAGTATACAGAGACTATAAATAGTACATATAAGACAATGGAGTCTATAACAGGGTATGCAGAGACAATAGATAGTACACATAACACAATGGTGTCTACAACAAAGTATACAGAGACAATAGGTAGTAAACATAACACAATGGTGTCCACAACAAAGTATACAGAGACAATAGATAGTAAACATAACAAAATGGTGTCTACAACAAAGTATACAGAGACAATAGGTAGTAAACATAACACAGTGGTGTCTATAACAAAGTATACAGAAACAATAGATAGTACACATAACACAATGGTGTCTACAACAAAGTATACAGAGACAATAGATAGTAAACATAACAAAATGGTGTCTATAACATTGTATACACAGACAATAGATAGTAAACATAACACAATGGTGTCTACAACAAAGTATACAAAGACAATAGATAGTACATATAACACAATGGAGTCTATAACAGGGTATACAGAGACAATAGATAGTAAACATAACACAATGGTGTCTACAACAAAGTATACAGAGACAATAGGTAGTAAACATAACACAATGGTGTCCACAACAAAGTATACAGAGACACTAGATAGTAAACATAACACAATGGTGTTTATAACAGGGTATACAGAGACAATAGATAGTACATAACACAATGGTGTCTACAAGAAAGTATACAGAGACAATAGATAGTACACATAAAACAATGGTGTCTACAACAAAGTATACAGAGACAATAGATAGTAAACATAACACAATGGTGTCTATAACAAAGTATACAGAGACAATAGATAGTTAACATAACACAATGGAGTCTATAACAGGGTATACAGAGACAATAGATAGTACACATAACACAATAATGTCAACAACAAAGAATACAGAGACAATAGGTAGTAAACATAACACAGTGGTGTCTATAACAAAGTATACAGAAACAATAGATAGTACACATAACACACTGGTGTCTACAACAAAGTATACAGAGACAATATATAGTAAACATAACACAGTGGTGTCTACAACAAAGTATACAGAGACAATAGATAGTAAACATAACACAATGGTGTCTATAACAAAGTATACAGAGACAATAGATAGTAAACATAACACAATGGTGTCTACAACAAAGTATACAGAGACAATAGATGGTACATAACACAATGGTGTCTGCAACAAAGTTTACAGAGACAATATATAGTACATAACACAATGGTGTCTACAACAAAGTATACAGAGACAATAGATAGTACACATAACACAATGGTGTCTACAACAAAGTATACAGAGACAATAGATAGTAAACATAACACAATGGTGTCTACAACAAAGTATACAGAGACAATAGATAGTAAACATAACACAATGTTGTCTACAACAAAGTATACAGAGACAATAGGTAGTACATAACACAAAGGTGTCTACAACAAAGTATACAGAGACAATAGATAGTACACATAACACAATGGTGTCTACAACAAAGTATACAGAGACAATAGATAGTACACATAACACAATGGTGTCTACAACAAAGTATACAGAGACAATAGATAGTACATATAACACAATGTTGTCTACAACAAAGTATACAGAGACAATAGATAGTACACATAAGACAATGGTGTCTACAACAAAGTATACAGAGACAATAGATAGTACATAACACAATGGTGTCTACAACAAAGTATACAGAGACAATAGATAGTACACGTAACACAATGGTGTCTACAACAAAGTATACAGAGACAATAGTTAGTACACGTAACACAATGGTGTCTACAACAAAGTATACAGAGACAATAGGTAGTAACTGTATTAAAAAGTGGTCCTTACAACAAAGTATACAGAGACAAGAGTTAATATATTCCTTTTGTTATCTTATGTTTTCACATTATTAAAGAAGAACGTTGTTCTTATAGGATAGGCTGTAGACGTTAACGTTCTTTTTAAATAATGTCTGGGTATTTCAACCTAAACAAATGTACATGTACACAACTATATTATATTAATCTTATGATAGTGCATTGCGTCTACAATCACAATATGTATACACTGTATATAATATTTTAGCCATCGTGTTTGCGTTATCAGATAAAATGCCTTACATGTATCTACCTGTCGATAGCAAAGTCGGTTATCTTCGATCAGAACAGTTCAAAACACTTCAATTTTTACACAACAAGATATGTATTTGAGAACTATTTAAAGATTGAGAGGAGCTCGTAAATTAAAACAAAAACTTTCATCCTTTTATTATTTTGGACAATAAAACATGTTGATATCATATCAAAACTGCTTAACTTTCATAAACTTTGCTTGACCATAATCAGGCATTAATTCTTAGGGGCAATTGACCAAATTGATCTACTGTGGAGGAGGAGGAGGAGGAGGAGGAGGAGAAGGAGCGTTATCACAATAAGTCTAAGTAAATCGGAGGATAATATCGTATTTATTACATATGCAATGTTAACCTTAAAAAACTAAAGATTGATAAATGTTTAGATTTCTGCAAAAGGGGCTCCTTGATCAGACTCTATGAACTTTTTAAGTAATCGGTTTAACAACGACATGACTCCGCCTGACGTGAAAAAGTAAGGGATAGAAAGTGTAAACTGAGGTTGTCTTGATTTGGATCTTTATCCATATAATATACCGTATATCGGGTTTTTTTTTAGCCTATGCCAAATTTTGCGTTTTCTGTACAAAATGACAAGTTTAATTTTTAGCGTATTTCATTTTTAGCGTTTTCACAACGTGTAATTCAAATTTTAGCGTACATATGTTTCATATACAACAAAAACGAAGAAGTACAGTAAAAATAATTCATCTACACGTTTGTTTGCTTCAGCAAACTCAGGTCTGTCCCTGACCGGATTTTCTTTGTCCTTCCGTGTAACGATTACAAATCGTAGCATGGCCATGTTTCACTTGGCAATGCGACTCTCGTTATGATTTCAAATAGATCTATAAAAGGACAAAACATATGGTCAACTGTGAGTACATTTTTATTGAATAATACAGTTCAGTCGAGTCACGGCCAATTAAGCACACCTGTATACGGCATGTGTAAACAGGTGATCGCGGTTCATGAAAACACCCCTACAAGGGAGCTAACTCTTACTGTCAAATGTGATCAATTTTAGCGATATCTTATAATTCGTGACCGAGTCTGGTCGCGAAAATAGCGAAAATTAGACACTCGCTAAAAAAAACCCGATATACGGTACCATAACCATTTATTGCTGTGGTTGCTGATGTTGAGGATTATAAATAGTGATATCATCACGCTTGGTTAGTTTTGTTGACTGACGTTTACTTACAGTGACGTTTTGACAACCCCTGGGGTGGCTTGTTGACTGATGTTTACTTACAGTGACGTTTTGACAACCCTCTGGGATGGCTTGTTGACTGACGTTTTCTTACAGTGACGTTTTGACAACCCTCTGGGATGGCTTGTTGACTGACGTTTACTTACAGTGATGCTTTGACAACCCTCTGGGATGGCTTGTTGACTGACGTTTACTTACAGTGACGTTTTGACAACCCTCTGGGATAGCTTGTTGACTGACGTTTACTTACAGTGACGTTTTGACAACCCTCTGGGATGGCTTGTTGACTGACGTTTACTTACAGTGATGCTTTGACAACCCTCTGGGATGGCTTGTTGACTGACGTTTACTTACAGTGACGTTTTGACAACCCTCTGGGATGGCTTGTTGACTGACATTTACTTACAGTGACGTTTTAACAACCCTCTGGGATGGCTTGTTGACAGACATTTACTTACAGTGACGTTTTGACAACCCTCTGGGATGGCTTGTTGACTGACATTTACTTACAGTGACGTTTTGACAACCCTCTGGGATGGCTTGTTGACTGACATTTACTTACAGTGACGTTTTGACAACCCTCTGTGATGGCTTGTTGACTGACGTTTTCTTACAGTGACGTTTTGACAACCCTCTGGGATGGCTTGTTGACTGACATTTACTTACAGTGACGTTTTGACAACCCTCTGGGATGACTTGTTGACTGACGTTTACTTACATTGACGTTTTTAAAACCCTCTGGTATGGCTTGTTGACTGACGTTTACTTACAGTGACGTTTTGACAACCCTCTGGGATGGCTTGTTGACTGACATTTACTTACTGTGACGTTTTGACAACCCTCTGGGATGGCTTGTTGACTGATGTTTACTTACAGTGACGTTTTGACAACCCTCTGGGATGGCTTGTTGACTGACGTTTACTTACAGTGACGTTTGACAACCCTCTGGGATGACTTGTTGACTGACGTTTACTTACAGTGACGTTTTGACAACCCTCTGGGATGGCTTATTGACTGACGTTTACTTACAGTGACGTTTTGACAACCCTCTGGGATGGCTTGTTGACTGACGTTTACTTACAGTGACGTTTTGACAACCCTCTGGGATGGCTTGTTGACTGACGTTTACTTACAGTGATGGTTTGACAACCCTCTGGGATGGCTTGCTGACTGACGACAAAGTAAACACACAAGAGGATTATCGGGAATATTCGTCGAATCGTCATGATTGCTCCCTATAAAAAAGAAACAATATTATGTCATCTCTTTCAGAATATAGTCTAAAACATGATTTAAGAGACAACATTGCATACATATGTAATACAATTTTAGAGATTCCTCGTTTAATGTAATAATGAGTATAATTTAAAGTTTACGGAACTGTCCGTTGTACAGACATTCACAGTTAGCATTGTCGATATAAACACAACAGGGTTTAAGTGATGTTTGTATTGATTGCATTTGGTACCTACAAATATATCACTATGGTGAGGACAAACAGTGATCTTAAACAAGTAACTATTAATATACCATGTTTTACACTACAATATTTACATTGTGTTGCATTTGTCTATATGTCGTTAGTAAACCAAATTGTATTCATGAGACTGTATACTACAATTTACAGTGATTCGGTCAGTGTAGGAATACAGCTCCAATTGTTGTAGGTTAAACAATGGCCGCCAGTTACTTTCGGCCTAGAGAGCTTAGGAATGCTAGCACTTATTTACAGAAACCACAACGAAAAATAAAGCAACATCACAAGTTATGACAGTATCATTTTATAATTAGAAAAATGTAGTCAATACGAAATTACTATAAGTGCCATTCTTGATCTATACGAAATATGATCAAATTGTCAATGTCGTCACACTCACAGGGGCTCGTTCCGAATTTTCAGAAATGCAAGATACAACAATAAAAGTAATGTATTTAATTTATAAAATCAATCTTGTATAAATATCGGGAGTATCGACATGGTTTCCGGTTGTGTGTGTGTGTAGGCCTACTGGATTTTAGTTTTGTGGTTATTAACTGATGTCAAAGGCCTACCTTACAAAATCGAGCCCCTGTGAAGTTGAAAATCGTCTGCTAAGTTAGCCTAGCGACACTGAGTTGACCGGTTAGACTGGAATCTGTTTCGAACGAAATATCCTTGGAATCGCTTTCCCCTACTGTCAAGACGACTTTCATTTAGAATCTAAACGCTGGTATTCTTCTTAAAATAACGTAAATCCAGTCGATAGAAACATAAGTGTTTCCGAGGAATCGAGTCTGTCCTGGGCAATGCCCGTTCAAAGCCGCATCACTTCTAAATGTTAACTTTATATCATTGCGCAGAAAAAAAACTCCGATTTTGAACAATCAGAAATTATGCAATTGTGAACAATTTGACGATACCTACAAGCGTATATGAAATAAAAAATAAAGCCAAATTTGTACAAAAACGATCTTATGTGCTTGCTATTAATAACGTCATCAGGGACTATATTATTCCTTCTGGAAAATTCGGCTGTTCCGGTATTTGAACTTGATGACGTCAGTGATAGGGTAAGCGGCAGATTTAAACGCGTCATAACCTACAGTAAATAAAATCTTTATAAATGTAAATATAAGCATTGAACTGTTACCAAATGGTAGTATAAAGTCGATATGAATACAATTTGGGAGACAGATAAATATTTCACGTCGCCCTAACGGGCGACATTCTATTTATCTGCCACCCAAATTGTATTCATATCGACTGTATACTACCATTTGGTAACAGTTCAATGCTTAAATGATTTCCGGTTACTAATCTTATAACATTAAATATTTTTATTCTGCGATATATAACAGTAACCTTAAAAATATGGAAATTTTTCACATTAAAATATATCTATATCAGTCAATAGGTTTGTGACATATATCACAATTACATTGTAGAAGCATATAGTTACAAAGTATAAAGCATGATTTAAGTTCAGGGATAAGTCATATTAACAATAATAAAATATAGAATATTGATATTCTAAAAGAACTGATATAATAACATACTTTTAGATAAATAAAACCAATAACAAAATCACAATTTCCAATCCAGAGAACAAGTGATCGTGACAGTCCCTACCTACCAAACTTTCTAAAATCGCACTTACATACATAATGATTAACAGACTTCTTGTCCAATTATTACAATTAAAACATTGTCTTACATAATAGTATTGGTATATATGGTCATTATATTTAATAACCTGAATATCCTGTTATACATATTTAGCGACCTGGAACAGTAGGTGTTGGACAAGAAGCCTATGGGCCTTAACGCTCACCTGAGTTTTGATATATTTGGCTCCCTGTGACCTTGAACGAAGGTCAAGGTCATACATTTGAACAATCTTGGTAGCCTTTCATCCAAGCATGCTACAAACCTAATATTGAGTCTCTGCGCCTTTTGGTTATCAAGAAGATGTTATATAAAGATCTCAGCGTATTTGTCCCATGTGACCTCGAATGAAGGTCAATGTCATCTATTTGGGCAAACGTGGTAGCCCTTCGTCCCAGCATACTACATATATGATATTGGGTCTCTGTGCCTTTCGGTGATCAAGAAGAAGTTGTTCGAAGGACCTTAGCTTATTTGACCCATGTGACCGTGAATGAAAGCCAAGGTCATCCATTTGAACAAACTTAGTAGCCCTTTATTTTAGCATGCTACAGGACGAATAACAGGTCTCTGGGCCTTTTGGTTATAAAGAAGAAGTCGTTCAAAGATTTTAGCATATTTAAACCCTGTGAACTTGAATGAAGGACAAGATCATCAATTTGGGCAAACACGGTAGCCCCTCATCCAAGCATACTACAGGACCAATATAGGCCTCTGGGCCTTTTGGTTATCAAGATGAAGTCGTTCAAAGATTTTAGTATATGTGAGCCCTGTGACCTTGAATGAAGGTCAAGATCATTCATTTGAACCAACTTAGTAGACTTTATACCAGCCTGCTACAGATATAATATGAGGTGTCTGTGCCATTTGGTTATCAAGAAGTCGTTTAAAGATTTTGGCATATTTTACCCCTCTGACATTGAATGAAACTCAAGGTCATCCTTTTGAACAAACTTGGTAGCCTTTCAACCCAGCCTGCTACCAACCTAATACTGGGTATCTGCGCCTTTTTGTTATCAATAAGATGTCATTTAAAGATTTGAGCATATTTGTCCCATGTGACCTTTAATGAAGGTCAAGGTCATCCATTTTGGGCAAACTTGCTAGCCAATCAGCCCGGTATACTTGAGATATAATATTGGGTATCTGGGCCTTTTGGTTATCAAGAAGTGTTCAAAGATTTTAGCTTATTTGAAATGAAGGTCAAGGTCATCCATTTGAATAAACTTGGTAGCACTTCATCTTAGCATGCTACAGGACGAATAATAGGTCTCTTGATCTTTTGGATAACAAGACGTCGTTCAAAGATTGTAGCATATTTGAACCCTGTGATCTTGATTGAATGTCAAGGTCATCTATTTGGCAAACTTTGAAGCCCTTGTACCAGCATGCTAAAGATATGATGTTGGGCCTCTGTGCCTTTTGGTTATCAAGAAGAAGTCGTTCAAAGATTTTAGCATATTTTACCTTGTGACCTTGAATGAAGGTCAATGTCATCCAGTTGTAGAAAACTTGTTAGCCATTCATCCCAGCATGCTAAAGGACCAATATTAGGTCACTGGGCCTTTTGGTTATCAAGAAGAAGTCTTTTAAAAATTTTAGCATATTTGACCCCTCTGACCTTGAATGAAGGTCAAGGTCATCCTTTTGAACAATATTGGTAGTCTTTCATCCCAGAATGCTACAAACATAATATTGGGTCTCTGCACCTTTTTGTTATCAAGAAGATGTCATTTAAAGATGTCATCATACTTGTCCTATGTCACCTTGAATGAAGGTAAAGGCCATCCATTTGGGCAAACTTTCTAGCCAATCAGCCCAGCGTACTACATATATAATATTGGGTATCTGGGCCTTTTGGTTATCAAGAAGAAGTTGTTCAAAGATTTTAGCTTATTTGACCCCTGTGACCTTAAATAAAGGTCAAGGTCATCCATTTGAACAAACTTGGAAGCCATTTATCCCCTCATGCTATAGACTCATTACCAGGTCTCTCGGCCTGTTGGTAATCGAGAAGAAGTGTTGAAAATGTAAATTGTTTATGACGCCGGACAAAAGGCAATCGCAATAGGTAAAAATGTTAAACTAAATAAGTAGCAGCTGTATTCTGCGAAATTGATGCCTATGTTTCTATGGTCGACTTTGTAGTGTCATCATGGTTGCCAGAATTAAATGTATCAAAAATAAATTACTTTAAAATGTCTTCTTCTCGTTGATTGAAGGTTAAATGATCAGGATATTTGATCAGTGGTATTCCGTACTAATTGATTTCCACGTTTGTTTATAAGAAAACTATTGACCTGTACTTTAAAGGTCAGCGGTAACAAATATAGAGAAATCGTTTTTTTCTTCATTAACGAAGAGTTCCAAGTTCGTGATATTTTGTATGTGGTATGCTGTGATATATAACTAATAAGTTTGTTCAATAGACATACTTTTGAGACCGACGGTGTCAAATTTGTTACGGTCACAAATATCACAGGGGGATAATTTCAGTTTAGATGTGTTCGGTCAAGGTAAAGGACACAGTTACTATTTGTTAAAAGAAAATCCTTTGTTTCGGCGCTCTAGCGGCTTCAGTCAAAGAGAGATTTTGATTAATCTTCAAAAAATGGTAAAGGATCAAGATATATCGGGCAAGTTTGATTTTCAGCGTTGTTGGGACAAGGTCAAAGATTACTAAAATACAACCCAAAATAGTCCGTCAAAATTGTTATCGAAGGCCCTATTTAGACATTAAAACCTTCTGTAATCTCAGACGATAATGCATGTGTTTTAAAACTTCCTTAAGGTCAGGATCAAGGTCGCTGTTACTAAAAATATAACAAGGAATAAACTATGGGAGCCTGAAATTGGTTCCGAGTTCCGAGTTTCGTTTAACATAAACGGAACTCGGAATCAGACACAGCCATAAAGTATAAAGTACATCATATAAGGCCCTTACAGAAGGCAAAATATTCTGAGATATCACAGTCATGGTGATACTCTGTGATATACAGACAGGCACGAGGAACTTAAAAAAAGTTGATTATGTTTAGGTCAAGGTCATACCGTAATTTGTATATTTGCAGTTTATCACTCAGGTTAAGTTCAGGTATGGAGACAGACAGCGTGACCCTCAATGACGTGTTAGTAATCCAGTTAGAATAAGTCGATGACAAATATTAGATATTATCTACATTGCATTCTTTACACATGATAAGAATTCGTGTTTTAAAAGGACAAGTGTGTTACCACCGTGCACCAACCACCGAGATCACCGTCAAATACAAATACGAAATTATCTATTGGAATGATAGCAAGCTCCGAAATCATATCATATAAGTTATCTATAGGAATGAGAGCAAACTCCGAAATCATATCATATAAGTTATCTATAGGAATGGTGCCGTCAACCACCGATATCACCGTCCAATCGTCAAATACAAATACGAAATTATCTATAGGAATGATAGCAAACCCCGAAATCATATCATATAAGTTATCTATAGGAATGGTAGCAAACCCCGAAACCATATCACATGAGGCCGACAGTACATGCACTTTGTCACTATCGAACCGTACAAATGTATGTCGTGTCATAGTTTATCACGAAGTCAGCAAGTATCGCTGTTATACGGTCATTATATACATGTATGATATCAAGGTACAAGGTGATCGGGTGGCAAAATCTGCCTTTCTCGTAGTCTACCGGAGTTCCATTCCCCGAGATACAATAAAATCAGTATTTATAAGTCTAAACTTAATGACAACGGGGTTTATTTACTGTTTAACTGTATATCCCATTTAAACAGTCCAATCAATAATTCACACCAAATTAATAATAATTTGTCATAAATTACTTAGTTACATCATTCCACAACATCAAGAAACTAATTTTGAACATGGCCGTATTGGTTGTTAAAATACAGGGTGTGTAGCACGCGGAACAAATCTAAGGTACGAAGAGGATAGATTTTCGTTTTTATCGGCCTTTTTCAACCGAGATGTTAACGAAATGAAGCCTGGGAATGTAAATGATCCTGATTGTTTATCTTTTATTGTTTTTTTAAGTGGATTTAATGATGGGTTCGTGGAAAAGAGGTAATGAAATGACCACTTTAAACATTTGCACGTAATTTTTCACAAACTTGGAAAATTTGACAGTTCGCGCAGTCCGCTTTGGGAAGTAAGAGAATACACGGCGTCCGTCATAAAGTTCTCGGCATGTGTAGTATCGTTCCGTACGATTGTAATTCCTATATATAATGTACAATCCGTAATATATATGTAACCGGAACGGGAAATAAAGATATATACAGTATCATGGCTGAGCACATGTGTTGGCTGATTCTATCCGGGCCATCTGGTCCCAAACACACGACATAACATTACAGCATGTAACCTTCAGTTTGATTGACAACGCCTTTCATATGTCTCTTGGTCAAATCCTCATGTCAAATTTAATTTGGGTAAGGGAGGCAATTTCGTAGGTAATATTAACAGGTAAGGTACAATGTAGCGATGCAGTAATGATGAAGACTTCACCATAATTGGATCATTTGTCTCCGTGCAGGCTAGAGCAAAATTGTAAAAATTAATTTCTTCATGTATCACAAATTAATCATAGCATTCCAATTCATTCAATTAACAGATTTTTCGTCCGTTCTTATTGCGTTTTAAGTAAAAGTGCCGATGTTATACTCACTTTGATATGACGGTAGATAAGCTGTGATCTCCACCAGGACAACACGGTCTGACCGATAACAGATCCGGTTATAACTGGCTATACTATATCGGTGTCACATTCTGAAGTGACGTAAACAATAGATGTGTTTGTATCATTCTAGGTAAACACTGGAAATTAACTGTTTTTATTTAATATGCGAGATGGCGGAGAACACAGCCATCATAATTTAAAACATAATAATTATTCAGTTGAATGCGTCAAAACAGTATGACGCCATCATTGGCAAAAAGGCCAGTCGGTATTTGTTTAAGCGACTATATCTGTATATTTCTCATTTTTCATACTCATTAAACGGTCATTTCTTATTAAAATAGTTAAAATGTGTTTATGATATAGGTACACCAAACCTGTCGGTACGTTTTGTCTGTAGTCCGACTTCTATACCACTTACATGGAGCTAGCTGATATCAGTCTAACAAGAGATCAGACAGAGATCTTGGCGCCCATCATTGAATGTTTTTTGTTGGTTCTATGTCAGACTGATCTTTTCTCTATTTTCCTCTTCTTTCCACTCTTCATCTTAATCATAAGGGCCGTGGTGTTCAAAAGGTGATTAGCTTAATCACTTAATTATAGAAAATTTCATTTCTTATTTGTTGCAAAACCTGTGGGTATATCATCTGATGGAAGATAAGTGAAAATTTCAGAATTTCATGAAGTTTTGTCAAGTTAGTTCTACCAGAAATTATTTTATCAGGATTTGAAAAATGCTGTTAAAATGTCATAAGCCTAATCACCTTTTAAACGACAGGGTCCTGATATATGATACCCTCTCCAGTACTTTTCAAGAAATAGCGATAACAAACTTCAATTTTAACAATCCATGATGGCCCCCTGTCGGCCATCTTATTTTCTGAAGAAAAAAAAATGCTTAATTAATTTGGCACAACTCTAGGACCACGGGAAACCTACACAAGAAGTTTGAAGAATGTCCCTTTAGTATATAAAAAAAAACAAAAAAAAACAAAAAAAACCTTCAATTATCAAAATCCAAGAAGGCCGCATGTCCACCCTTTTGTTTTTCTGTCCAATTATCTTATTGAAATGACACAAATAGGGACCAAGGGAAAAAGAGGCCAGAAGTTTGAGAAATGGTAATAACAAGGATTGTTTATGGCCGGACGGACGGCAACGGACCACACACGGATGACGGAAAAACGGCGGACCACGGATCGGATGGTGGGCTGATAATACGTCAAGATTATGATTCTTTAAATGCTAATTTTAACAGGTTTGTGAACATCTGATAGGAACAGCTAAGGTTTGCTCTTTTTACGAAAACATGATGTAAGGGAGGTAAGCAGCATTATTTACCCTACAACATCCACGTGCTACCTAAATGTATATAGTCCATCGCTAGGGAAAGGAATTATAGAGGTATTAATTATATTATACTATCTATGTATACAGTCCGTTATTCCACCCTAGGGAGGGGACTTACAAATGTATATAGGTATTAATTATATTATACTATCTATGTATACAGTCCATCATTCCACCCTAGGGAGGGGACTTATATAGGTATTAATGATATTATACTATCTATGTATACAGTCCATTATTCTACCTTAGAGAGAGGACTTATATAGGTATTACAGTGGACCCGCGATAATCCGGACGCCGATAGTCCGGAAAACTCACAGTCCGGACGGAAATGCACGGGAACGGATTTCCGTAACGTTATTTGTAATCACCAGTCCGGAAATTCGGATTCCGATTCCGGAAGCTCATTTTGGGAACGGAACGTACTTTTCATTAGTAAATTTCCCTCAATAATCCGGACGATTTTTTCACCACGAGGAGAAAAAAATGTCGGGGCAAGTCACCCGTGTCGACAGCTGTACAGACAGACTATCGCTTGACACTGTGCGTAGTCATAGCGACCGCTGCCAGGTCATAGCCCCGGCTGTTTACCTGTGTTACAATGTGTAGCTTTTGTTTTTATAACGGTACATTGCTTTTTCTCTACGACCTAAATGTTATTAAATTTCCCCGCGTTTCGCTAGTATAAGCCGGGAAAATGTTGTATAAACGGCTCGTGCTACTCGCTCCGTACGTGTAATAGATCACGTGATACAGGTGAAATAGGGTATTGTAGTAAGGTGAAATATCATTATCTAGCTGCCCACAGTACGGTTAACACCATGGAGTCGAATTCAGACGTCCGCATACAGGCCCAGATTACAGCAGCCATATCTCAATCACAAAACAACATAATGAGCGACATGAGAAACTTATTCCAATCCATGTCGTCAGAGAACGCGCGGCTTGCGGACAATATTAGTGGTGATTATAAATTCAAAAAACGTGGAAATGAGGAGCAACACAAACACAACGTCAGAGTTTTAAACAAATTTAAGGAAGTTGAGGCAGTTGTTTCCTCCATGAACAACGAACACACACCAAGCCTCATGGAAGAAAAAGTCGAACAAGGTATGCAGTTAGTTTCCCACCGCCAAAAGCTAATTAAATTAGCAGACTCGTCCGAGGCAGGTTGGCTCGCCGTCAGCGAGTACGAAACAAATCCTTTGGCCGACGACAGCGACGACGAAAGGAGGATTATCAAGGCACAGTCACGAGCCGATAGGAAAATCAAGGCAGAACGTCAAAAACGTCAGAACGACAGGCGACCTTATAATCCAGCGTTTCGACAAAACAACCACACTGTACACAGGGCTGGGAACGGTGAAATGGACCACAGCACGTGCACGAGAGCCACACCGCTAAAGAAGCCTGGGAGATGTTTCAATTGTAGGGACCAGGGTCATTGGAAAGGGGAGTGTCCCAAGGGAGCAAGACTCACCAATGACAAGATAAGTAGTTTTTCTTTAATTCATTTGAATACGGTGAGTAATACTGTATCCAGTAATCTAAATGTTTTGGTCGGAGGCGACGCTGTGACGACGCCAGTAGGCAGGCTATTAGCTCAGGTACACCAGTGGGAGAAAATTACACAAAATGGTCATATTCTCGACATTATAAAAGAAGGGTACAAGATACCATTGAAAACCACCCCGGTAAGTACTGTTTTAGACAACAATAAATCTGCTAAGAATAATGCTGAGTTCGTTACACAAGAAATACAAAATTTGGTTAAAAAAGGATGCGTTTCCATGGTAACAAAAAAACCAGAGGTAGTCAATCCTTTGACAGTGGCCTGTAACAAAAAGGACAAGCTTAGGTTAGTACTAGACTGCAGACATGTCAATCCACATTTGTTTCAATTTCGATTTAAGTATGAGGACGCTCAAGTAGCCAGAAGCACATTTGACAAGGGGGATTTTTTATTCAGTTTCGACCTCAAATCTGCTTATCATCACATCATGATTTATCCGCCACATCGCACATTCCTAGGATTCGGTTGGCAAGGTAAGTTTTACGTATTCAACGTGCTACCATTTGGTATCAGTACAGCAGGACATATTTTCACAAAAGTTACCAAAGAGGTGGTTAAATTCTGGCGAACGAAAGGATTTAATATTCTGATGTATTTGGACGACGGAATAGGGGGAGGTAAGTCTGTCGAGCCGGTACAAAGAATTAGTAAACAAGTTAGGTCTGACCTGATAAGTCTCGGATTTCTATTAGCTGAGGAAAAATGTACTTGGATACCCGTACAGAGATTGTAGTGGTTATGTTTCATATGGGATACAAAGGAAAACAGGTTACATGTATCTACTGAGCGTATCCAAAAGGTCACCCAGTACTTGGAGAACATTAAGGCTCAGTTGAGCGTAGGTAAACGCGTAGTCAGCGTTCGTTTTCTGGCTTCCATCGTTGGACAGTTAATTTCCACCCATGCGGTATTAGGGGACAACGTGCGATTTCATACGCGCAGTATGTATAGGTGTGTTTTGGAAAGAGCGTCTTGGAATTCAGCGGTAGTAGTAACTAAGCAGGCTGAAAATGAGATCGATTTTTGGCGGGAAAACATTCAAAAAATGAACGAAGGAGGTTCAAACATTGGTCATTTGACAGGCACGACGTTCGATGTTGCGTTGTTTACTGATGCTTCATTTGCAAGGTTACGGCGGCTATTTAGCTACCAGTGATAATGTCCATATTGGTACCCAGGATATGTTTGGGTCATGGAGTTACATTGAAAAACACGCTAGTTCCACTTGGAGAGAATTAGAGGCAGTTAATAGAGTTGTCAAACACAATTTACCCTTATTGACAGGTAAGTCGGTAGAACTGAACACTGATAACAAAAATGTACAGATCATTCTCTCAATAGGCAGTCGAAAAGAGCAGCTACACGAAATCGCCAGCGATATCGTAAGTACATGCCATTTGGCAGCTATACACATGCGCCCTAAGTGGATTCCTAGAGCGGAAAACGGTACTGCCGACGAGCTGAGTCGGCAGAGTGATTACGATGATTGGGGTGTTCAGACATGGGTTTTTAGAAAGTTGTCATGTCTGTTTGGTGAATTCACAGTTGATTGTTTCGCATGCGATTACAACAGAAAGTGCGAAAAATTTTATTCAAGATTTTGGTGTGCAGGGACCTCAGGAATAAACGCATTTGACTTTAAATGGAATTCAGAATTCAGCTGGTTAGTTCCACCACCAAGTTTGATAGCTAAGACTATTCAGAAAATAGAATACGAAAAAGCAAAAGCGGTATTGATAATTCTGGAATGGAAATCTGCGGCATATTGGCCTAAAGTAGAACAGTGTGTTAGTAGTGGAATTTTTAAGCACAAAATGTATTTCAAAGGAGAAAGTTTCACCCACAAAGGGAGGGGTAATAACGGTATATTTGGCAAGGTTTCACAAAAATTTAGATTCATAGCTCTAATTTGTAATTAATTAGGTTTTTGTTTCCATCCTTCAGGCCTAGACCTACATACTAATGTGACTGCAGCCGCAATCGGAAGTGGAGTAATGGGTGACAGCGGTTTGGGCAAATTATCCAGGAAGATGGCACATTTTTTGCTACAATCCAAAAGTGACAATACGACCAAGGCATATTACTACAGTTTCAAGAGGTGGGAATCTTTTATCAAAGGACATGGCTTTAATCATTTACCAGCACAACCCATACACGTAGCGTTATATATCACGCATTTATTAGATAATAATTTTTCGTATCATTCCATTAACTCTGCTATTTACGGGATCAAATAGGCTCACGAACTTAATAATTTTATTGATCCCACAAAGAATGCATTTATATCAAATCTTCAGGAGGCGGCCCGCAGAATTGCCAAAGTGTGTAAAAAAGATCCAGTTAACGTAGAAATGCTTGTTAGATTGTGTGAGATGTTCAAAGATTCAGACGATCTCGTCGTTATCAGAGATTTGTGTATGATACTGCTGAGTTTTGCAGGTTTTTTGAGATATGACGAAGTAAGTGCATTGCGCGGTGTCGATATAAAAGTTCGCGATAGTCATTTATTGTTGTATATTGAAAAAAGCAAAACCGATCAATATAGGAACGGTAACGAAGTTCTCATAAGTAAAGGACATACTTTAGCCTGTCCTTACCAGACGTTTCAGAAATATACGGAGCTATCCGGCATTACTCTCGATAGTGAGTTTTATATTTTCCGTCCAATTTTCAGATCAAAAGACATTTGCAATTTGGTTTATAAAAACAAGCGATTAAGTTACACGAGAGCCAGGGAAACGATTATTACCAGACTACGTTTGGTCGGACCAAACCTTAATCTTGGTTTACACTCTCTGAGATCAGGCGGCGCTAGCGCGGCGGCTAACTCTACCGTGAACGAGAGATGCTGGAAGAGACACGGACGCTGGAAGAGCGAGGGTAGTATGGATGGTTATGTGGTGGACACGGTAGAAAAAATGGTTAGCTGTGTCCAGGTCTTTAGAGCTGTAGAGTTTACCATTTGGTCCCAGCTTCACATGTCCGGAACCCCCAATTGTTGCGTTTCTACTCTACGCGGCAGGCTAGTCGGCAAAATGTAGTATTTGTGTCGGTGTTGTTTATAATGGAGTAGATAGAGGAGTTTTATACTTAAATTTTCCCGCGTTTCGCTAGTATAAGCCGGGAAAATGTTGTATAAACGGCTCGTGCTACTCGCTCCGTACGTGTAATAGATCACGTGATACAGGTGAAATAGGGTATTGTAGTAAGTTGAAATATCATTATCTAGCTGCCCACAGTACGGTTAACACCAAAACTTGACAAGTTTTGCAATGCACTTGTATTCGTTTATATATATACAAATGTATATATAAATTTTATTGTGTTATAGTATAATTTCCGAATATTTTTTATATGTGCTGTACATGTTGGTGATTAGGGGTAAAACATTTGTTTCAATATTTTTGTCCATCCCGGATCAGTCCAAGGTTTTCCAGAGTTTTTTATATACATATTTAAAAAATAACGATTTATTCTGAAACATACTATTGAGAAAAACATGTTTTTATCTCTGTTTATAATGGAGTAGATAGAGGAGTTTTATACCAGAATTTATGCACAAACATACAGTTCGTGACACGATAATTAATCAATCTCAAATACATGTAATAAATTTATGATCGGTAGTTAACATCATTAACACTTGTGTAAAAGTTCTGAGGAGTTACGGCACTACTGTAATAGTTCCGACTCCTGAGACCAGTGTATCCTCGTATAGTGATTTTCAAGTTCGTCAACTCTGTGGTTCTGTCTCGACATTTACAGCTGGCTACAGATCAATGGAATGACAACACAGTTTATAAAGTTCAACATTTTATTATATGAAGATTAGAAGTGATGAAACATATGATGACTGAATATATACATAATGCACACGTAACCTAGCCGTGCGTCCGGTCCATATCTCGTATGAAAAATATCCACCCCTGTCCCTCCCTGGGGATAAATGTACCCAAAAATACCACGACTATAACATGCCTACAACGGGAAAAGACCACCCGAAATAACAACGGAATTACTGACTATATCATGCCTATAATTGAGAGAAAAATACCGCCCAACCCTGGATAATTTAGAGGTTTAAAAGTCCGAAATCTACTGCATACCTGACTCTACGAAGGAGAAAGACGAGCCGGCCAGCTACATGTAAGCCTCTGCCAGACTGTCGTATAATACTAAAATTCCCAGCTATATAGCTAAATTTAATTGTATGCCTCGAAATACACGTGCAGTTTGTCCCAAGACTATAGATAGACCGATACCTGAGCGTAGAGTAATGTACAGGTAAGGTGATTATAAATAAACACATACCCCGAACATTAGCCAGTCAGAAACGTCGACAAATACAACCGGAAGGGATTCCCCAACGGGAATACCCCGTATAAACACAACAACACACACTCTAATATACAGGATGTAAATATGGTACTATATACAACAGGTAAGTGTTCAAAACCCAAATCTTTTACATTCGCCCTCCCTTAAAAGAGACAAATGCCCTCATTTGGTATAATCAATAATCCAATGGTTTTGTAACACTATATCAACCATCATAACAGCGTTACCCAATAAACATGATAGACCATGCGTCCATGGTTTTGGGAAAAAAACAAGGCCTTCTACATAAAAACAATTCAAAGTTGACAATTATGACCGCAGTTGTACCAAGACAACAGCAACAAGATGTTTAAGTATAAAAAAATAGACATTTTAACCATCTTGTACAAAAAACATAACTAAATACCAATTCATCAACCCACATATAGCATACAGCTGTACCATGACAACATGCATAACCAGATATATAGCCCATAAGACATAAATGCTTTAAAATATCCCAGATCCAAAGACCTGCATGCATACTTTCTGATAATGGAATAATCCCTCGGACCTTGTCTTCGATATAAGACCCTGAAATTTACCTTACATGTGATGTTATACACAGCAGGTAAACTGTGATCAGCCCCAAATACTTAAGTATTAGGCTGCTTACGCTAAAGTAACAACACATGAAAATAAAAATCAATTCCGATATACCTCTATTCCATACCAGAAATATACATAACCCCTCCACTGAAACCAGTGGACAGCACTTCCTGTCTTACAGCTACACAATCATACAGAAAAATTAATAATCAAAACTTACACAAAAATAAACTAGAAAAACCATATGATGATATATAACAATGAGTATGTACAACACATGTAGAAATTTTCGTCCACCCCCCCCCCCCCCCCCCCCCCCCCAAGAAACCTATCCAAACGTCATATATATGATATATTTATCACACAAAAATAAAAATAAAAAAATAACTGTTCACTCCACATCCTCTGGAAAACTGGAGAAGTCCTCATCCACAGGGATGTAGCACGATCCCGCGTTCACCTTGCGGTACCACCGCGCACTGTCACGTAAAATTCCAGCCGGGGTGACCTCCTGGTCCCGCGACACGGTGTTCTCCCGCCCCAGGAGTGCAGCGGTGCTCTCCGGGGCTACCTGCTCCCTTACGGACTGTGCCTCAATCCGGAGTTCCTGTGCCCTTGGGGTGACTCCGCGCCGGGGCATCCTCTGTCCTCCCGGACTGATGAATCTTACGTTGACCTGGGTAGTGCCCGGCTGATGATACCCGAACATCGTCATGGCCTCCGCCTAGGGTTTTCCTATGTTTCCCGACCAGGTGTCTCCGTATCTGGTTTCTTCTGGTGTTCTTGAATGAACACAGAGGACACTGGAACTTATCCGTGAACTCCAAATGGGTCAATGCCCAGTGCCTGGCCAGTAGATTATACCGGGGGTACATCCTGTCCCCACAGGCTGCTACAGGACAAACCATCCCATCAGGGTTCCAAACTGGTCGGTCCTCCAGGTCCCCATCTAGTATCGCCAAATCCTCCTCTTCTACCTCAAGGTCTAAATATTCTGACATCACTGTGGTTCTAAAACATGCACAAATTCAGAGTCAGCATGACCATGATGCTTTCTTTCTTTTTCTTTTTTTTTTTTTAATTTACATTTTAAACCTATATGGCCAGCATTGTAAAATGCTTTCACCAGAAGGTGACAAAACTAAAACAATTCTGACACCTAATTTATTTCCCTTCTTTTTAAGGACTGAATTTTTGTGGGGGTACTATTCTTCTACCCGTCCTGGTGAACCGTGGAGTTATCTCCCCTGGACTGTTGTCTGTAGCTGGTGGCTGAGATTCCCCATCAGAGCACATCTCTGAGGAACTGTCACTGATATCAGAGTCTAACCCCACCCATGGATCTGGAGTATGAATACCCCGATATTGTTTAAGATGATCTGCATGGACGACTATAGGATTTGCCTGAGGACTTTTCTTTATTTCATAGTTAACATCTGATAACCTCCTAACCACTTGGTAAGGTCCTGTCCATCCCTGCCCTAATTTGTTACTGATAGCTGGGGGGTACCATCTCCAGACAAAACTGTCTACCGAGAATTCCCTCTCCTTTACATCCCTATCATAGTAGAATTTCTGTCGCCTAGCGGCCTCACCCAGTTTCCCAAACACAAACTTATGAGCAGACCTCATTGTTTCCTGTACCCAGTATACATACTGAACTGTACATATCCCTCGAGACCCTGGGGGTAGGCCAACCATCATATCTAAGGGACACGATGTTTCCCGCCCTAGCATGACTAAATTAGGGGTACACTCTGTACTGCTATTCCTGCTGGACCTATAAGCCATCATAACATAGGGTAAATGGTCATCCCAATCATCCATCTGTGTATTCACAAAGGAGGAAAGCATCTGTATTAATGTGCGATTAAATCGCTCCACCTGCCCATCTGATTCAGGTCTATAAGGAGTTGTTCTAGTTTTCTTCACACCCAACTTTGAACAAATAGTTTGAAATAATTCTGATTCAAATTCTCTCCCTTGATCTGAATGGATATAGCGAGGGGTCCCAAACCGACAAATAAACTCAGTGACCAATTTGTCTGCTACTGTTAAGGCTGTGTGGTTTGGCACTGCATAGGCTTCTGTCCATTTTGAAAAGTAGTCACTTACAACTATGATATAGTTGTTGCCATTTGCTGTTGTGGGTAACCCGCCCATGATATCTATAGCAATTCTGTCTAAGGGACCTGATACTGCCTTTGGTGGGTGTAAAGGGGTTCTACCTGCATGGGGATTTGATTTTCTCCTAGCACACATATCACACGCCCTACACCAGTTTTCAATGTCCCCTGTAAGTCCTGGCCAGTAAAATCTTCTCTGTACTGCATCTAGGGTCTTATCCCTCCCTAAGTGACCAGATGTAATTGAATTATGAAGGTGTTGTAAAATTTCATCTCTTACACAGGCTGGGGCTATAATTTGTTTATTTCCTTTCCCGGGATGTGCGGAGGGTTTAATTCTGTACAAAATATCATCTTCTCCAATATGAAGGAGTTCCCACATATGATAAAGGGGGGAGACAACTTCTGGGGGAAATGCTGGTACCTCAGATTTATGTAGTTTTTGAGAATTCTTAGTCTTAAGTTTTAGGAATGGACCTATCACAGGATCTTCCATTTGCCACTCTACAAGTTGTGTTTTTCCCCATGTTTGTAACCAAGAGTTAAGTGAATCCTCATCAGTCTCATCAAAGACTTGGTGAACTGTGCCCTCTTCAGACTTGCTCAAGTCTTGGTGAGGATTCTGATCTTGAGGATAGCAGGATGGGCATGTTTCACGTTTGCACTTGTGACTTGTAACACGAGATAAACTATCTGCATTCATATGCTGACTACCAGGTCTATGTTCTATTTTCATATCAAACATATCCAGAACACTTAGCCTGCGGGCTAACATCCCGTCAACGTCTTTGAAATATTAAGCCACACTAATGAGGCATGGTCATTTCGTACCAAGAAAGCTCTCCCCTAGAGAAAGTGTTTCAAAAAACTTAACAAATGTCACAACTGCCAGTAATTCCCTGTATGTTGCACAATAATTCTGCTGAGAACGGCTCAGAGTTCTGCTAGCATAGGCTATGACTACTTCCTAGCCATCCTGAACTTGGGAGAGAACAGCCCCTTACCCAGTCAGACTTGCATCTGTGTCTAGAATGATAGGGTCTGTATTTGTGGAGTAGCTCAATACTGGGGCACTGGTAAGCAGCTCTTTTAGCTTGGACATGATTTCTCACATTCAGAACCCCAAGAAGAATGCTTGTTTTTCATAGTTAACTTTGTCAATGGCGATGCAACCGAGGAAAAGTCAGGGATGAACCTACGGTAGTAACCTGCTATACCGAGGAAACTTCTGACCTCACTTATATTGCTAAGTACAGGCCATTCACATACAGCTTTGATCTTGTTTGGGTCGCAGGTTATTCCCGAATCTGAGACAACATAGAAAATAGAATAGTGAACACGTTTTAGGTTTAAGCTTCAGATTGGCATTTCTGAGACAATGGAATACTTATTTCAGATTGTTCATAGCTATCTCAATTATACTACTCAAAACTAGCACGCCATCTAAATAACAAAGACATTTGGTCCAGTCAAGTTGACCTAGTGGGAGATGCATCAATCTGAAAAATGTAGCTGGGGCATTGCACAGACCAAATGGCATAACGTTACACTCAAATAACCCTTTATGTGCATTGAATGCTGCTTTCTCCCGATTTTTATCTGCCATTTTAACCACTAGCAAGGTCAAGGGTAGAGAAGAACTGTCCCTCTGTTAAGGTGTACATCGTCTATTCTGGGGAGCGGGTAAGCATCTTTCTTTGTGATCTAATCTAACTGTCTATAGTCAATACAAAATCTTACTGACCCATATTTCTTTTATTTATCTAGCACAACAGGGCAGCCCAAGGGCTAGAGTTAAGTTGAATGATATTGTCCCTTAACATTTTGTCTATTTCTATCTCAACAGTTTCCTTTTGAGCAGATGATACTGCCTGTATCTATCTTGTGCTCAACGACCTAACTTCTTGTTCTTGGAGCCTCTGTGCTGTGTCTGGCTCACATTCTATATGGTGTATTATACCAACAGAGTTTATTTTCCCACTACAGTATTCTCACTCAGACTGACCCCTTTTCGACCAAGATTGAGTACATGAGACGGTTATCTCATGGTTTATAGGGTCTACTAGAGTTCTAGACATCAACAAACCCTGGTTGATTACATAAGATGTTGGCTCTACAAGTCCCTGTGTTTTCCCTCAGCCCTGATCCCAGCAGGACTCCAACTATATACGCATTAAGGAAAAATTCGAAATTAGGAGGTATTCTACCAGAATCACTAGCCCCTATGCGAGCACAACCAGTGTATCCATTAGTGACTAAATCCACTTTCTGTCCTGCTAGCTTTATAATTGTTTCTAAGAAATTTATCTCCCCATCGTGTTTTGTAAAGAAGTCTATACCTAGTATGCCATTTAGAAGTAGCTTCTTGCTCATAAACCAAGCGATCTATCTTGATCTTGAATATTGTTTTTGTTTTGTTTTTGCTTTTCCCTTCACCTGTAGTTCATTCCCAGTTGCTAAAAACGACATTACACTAACAGGATTTAATTTTTGATGCCTGTTTTCAGTGAGTGAGAAATACTACTCGTCAGTATATATGGCAACTGAAGACCCAGAGACTATCAAATGTCTGAAGTTCGTTCCCAAGACAGAAACCATCTAGGAAAAGACGACCAGAAACTATGGAGTTTATGCTGATTTTAGTTCTTAATCTGTTTCCTGCGAACAATTCCTCTTAAAGTGTCCCATTTGCCCACACTGATAACACCCTTTGTATCTGTTATTCCCTTTCCTTATTCCTGCCAATAGCTTTCCTACATTTCAAAATTATTAAGCAACAGAGATGCCTAATCTCTTTCATAATCCTGAGATGTCTAGGCCTCTGTGGCTCTACATGCATGTGCTTGCTCTGTCTCTACACATGGCGTAGATTTACGAATTGACTTGCTCCCTCTTAAATGCTTTAAACTATGTTGCTTCTGTAATTGCAGCCTCTAGTGAAGTTGGATATTTAAATTGGACATGCCTTTCTTAATTCAAAGCTACCATGTCCCATTGTAAATTGATCGATTTCATTGGTTTCATTGGCACCAACACCCAAATTGGGGAAAGCTAAACTAGCTAATGGACGGAGTTCCTGCCCATAGTCAACCAGGGTCTCTGTATCTCGCCGATTTCTACATTTGAACTGACATCTCCCTCAAAAAGGATCTCACATGAACATAATCCCTTGTCTGTCCCAATGTCAAATCAGATAATATTCTTTAGGCTGGACCCCGTAAAGACATGACTAGCTGCAAAGCCTTTTTCTAATCAGTCCAAATATTCCGCTCGGCCACTGGGGTTCTTTTGTTTTCTATACCCTGAGCTCATGGGTGGTCTATTTGAATCTGTACCTACTATGTTTGAGAAATTTAAGCTGGGAAATGATGGCCCACAGCAAGAGAAATGCTCGTGGGTGCCATAAAGGTAAGGGTTACTAGTTCTAAAATGCCCTTCATGTTCCCTACATGACTCAATATCTGCTGTGTGTGAGTAAGAATGGTTTTGAGATGGACCGCCAATAGCTGAGAAAGAATTGTTTGGAGATGGCCCGTCAACAGCTGAGTATAAATTGCTTTGAGACGCCCCCAACCGCTGAGTACGCTACTTGCACACACGTGCTGGTCAGACAATTGTCTAGCGTCTGGCGTACAAGCATTGTACCGATTATATTGATGTTCAAAACCCACACCCTGTCGAATTGGCGATTTTGTGCGCCTTACAGGTTTATTCACCTCGGGGGCGAATTTGAAATTTCAGTTGGTTTAACAGGACCTCCCACTGTTCCATGTGCAGAAACCCTACCATCACGACTAACGTTAGCAGGCTCCTCATGTTCGATAACTACTCTTACGTCTCGACCACACTGACCTGTAGCCATTGCAATATCAACATGTGAGGCGAACAAAAGATCAAAAACATATTACACGGATCCTGGTCACGACACCAATGTAAATATTCTGGCGTCAGACACCGGCGTGTCCTCGTATAGTGATTTAAGTTCGTCAACTCTGTGGTTCTGTCTCGACTTTTATGGCTGGCTACAAATCAGTGGAATGATAATACAGCTGATAAAGTTCAATATTTTATTATATTCAGAATGTAGTAGTGATGAGAAGGTGAAAACATGATGACTGAATATATACACAATGCTAACGTAACTCAACCGAGCGTCCGGCCTATATCCCTTATCAAAAATACCCACCATGAATATCCTTTCGTGGTTCATTAGGAATGTTATTCTGTATTTATATCTATAACAACAGTAACTAAGAATACCACATTATAGGAAACCACATTTGGATAATAATTATATATGTGGTGCAGTTTATACTGATTATGCATAGATATATGATATTTGCATCATACAGCCATTTCATGATACAGTTTTAATTGTCATCAATCAAAATGGTGTAATATACTAAATGTATTCCACATATATATATATTTTCAAACTAAATATTCAGTAACTGATATAGTACTATTAAAATTTATGCTAAAATTAATACAGTCATTTATTACATTCCATTAGCATTTAAGACGTCATTAGGGCATTCAGGTAAACAAAAAGCAGGTGAGAAATTTCAATATTTCCCGAATCACATCATGTTTAGTAACTTATGTGACTATGTTTAATTATATCAAAAGGTAAAGACCGACATGCTTAACATGATTGTCAACAGTTTCGAATAGAAGTTTAATACAATATATTGTTATGGAACCTGTTTCTTATATTAAAATAGGTTTTTGGCTAATTTTAAGCTAAATAACGTGTATGTTTCTATAGGTATTGTGTAATTGAATGTCCGTGTTAAACTCTCCCTATGCAATCAGACTCTTATCAAAACGAAAAGCAAACCTCCGAGAAGTGGTGTTTATTCAATATGCTAATAGTTTATTTGAACATTTTGACAACAAACCTAGCAAAAACGTCCTCGACCAGAAATTAAGGTTTAGTCGTTTGTCGATTTCAACTGGGCCTTCGATCAAAATTTGTTTAATCTTGCTAAAATATAAGATACTGACATAAGTCACAACATTGCAGATTTAAGCTCATAATATAGAGAATCTCTGTATGTCCTAAGTCACATTCTATGCCGTTCAGAATGTTAAGATAATGATAATGGTGTCCCAAAACGTGTCTTTATCCCTTTTAACTACATACCGAACGTGTGTTAAAGGCCGGGGACGGGGTATAAAAGGGAGACAACTTGGGAAAATGGAGGGTTATACAAATTTTTGGCAGCCTTCACTTCAGAGAGAGAATTTCCTCAAAATCATGTTTAACAAAAACTTATCTGACATAGATTTTGTTATGATAATATATTTTTTTTTGAGGAATCTGAATATGTATTCCATGTTATGCAAGAAAATCTAATTTGTTTGTTTTCTGATTAAATTTGTTTTTCTGATTCAATTTGCAAACTGTCAATCAAATTTGAATTTGCCAGTTTGCCTACCGGATGTTATTACCGGAAGTTGTGTTGTTGCTAAGGCCCTAGCTACGCATGCTGAGTAAACACATTTTCCTACCTTATCAACATTTTGGCGGCAAGGTCCAGAAATAAGATCCCATATGCACACATACAGGAATTTACATTAATCCAATTAGCAGAGTCATATATAACAAGACATGGCACTTCCCTTTTACACAAGTAAAAGATAACTTACTCCCAACAATGACCCAAATATTCCATATCATCAGGATTTAGAAACCAGAATATGACCAGTTTGATAACACAATCTGGCATTAAATCCCACCTATGCCACACAGGTTCCCCTTCCCTTGCATTAATCCCCAATGCCTGCCTCTTCTTTTCCTGATATCGGGGATCTCCCCAGGCTCCTCTGTGATATCACATTGTCCAAAATCGTTTGTAAATTTCTTTCCTGCGAACATTATTTTTCTTGTGTTTTGGATTTGCTGTTAATTCCCACCATTGTTGTTTGTTTTTCTCATTTGTAATACAAGGTCTACATAAACAATACCGACATTCATCCAACTCGTCATCCTGGGGAATAGAAAACCTGAACTTTCTATACTATTACTTATAAATTATCACTGTGCTGTCCTGATTAATTTCTTCTGAGTATTCCCAATTTTGCTCTTGAAACAGTTGCCTTATAGCATTTCTTTGGTCCACATTCACAACCAAGGTAAGTGTATGTGTGTCCTTCGTGGCCATGCTGGCTAAAATCAGATGATGGGTGGGGGTATGTGGTGTTGGGTAGGGGGGGGGGGGGGGGGGGGGGGGGGGTAAGAGAGTAACATGAACCTGTGGGAGAGTCATATTGCCCTCTGGGCAGATAGTGAAATTGCGCAATTTATCAAGATTCCATTGACTAGAAGGGGCAATGCATGGGGAAATAAAACAAAATTAATATCATTTAAGGCCTTTGATTTTAAAATTTATTTTAAAGATATATTATTATAAGGCTTAGAAAATGTTTCAGTTTCACATTACATGTTTTCTAATAGTATCATGACAAATGAAATACTATTAAAATGCAACCCCAACAGATCCTCATGTGGTCAAGAGAATGTTAGATGATGGAATGCTGAAGAAAATTCCTGGGGAATACCAATTTACTTATGCATCATATTATACTCCATAGTCATTGTAGCATTGGACATACAAATAAAAGTGTTAGAATGGAAAGAGGAAGAAAAAAGCCCCCAAATTTCAGGATAGAAATACCTGGGGATGAAAATGTGAAGATCAGAATTTTAACCTCAATTTCTCACCCACGTGTACCCAATGCATGGAGATCATCTAGGGGAAAAAAAGTATATACAGAACCAGTGTATCACTATAGAACTAACATTTGGAGACGGTTTGTGGGTGCATTGTTCAACTATTAACTTTATACTAACTAGCCAAGTGATATATGTATTAGTGTATATACATATAATTGAGAACATAATTGACAAATCAATACGCATAAAAGTGACTTCAGAGTTATTTGTATAGTGATATTTGGATTTGTTTACATCTCGGCTCTAGACCATGTGGTGGGTGAGTAACAGCCTAGCAACCCAGGCTACAGATAAGCCCCGCCTCCCTCCTCCCCCTCTTTAATTGCTGTCCGGTGGGATATTAAACTAGGTCGTTCTTGGCCTTTAATGTGTAGGATGTCGTCTCGGATGATAACGTCATGCCAGGTGAGACAAGACGTTTCTCCATATTAAAAAATATATGAAAAATACATATTGTAAATCAACAAAGATGCGGAAAAAAGGAAATAAGTTTTCAAATATAATAACGTTTTTGTGTTTAATTAATCAACCTTTTTGGTCAAGTGTTCCTTCAACCCCTTAACTCCCAGGATTTTTTAATGGAACTGAAAAAAATCCGACATTTTGGTTCATCATGATTTTTCACCCTTTTGCGTCAACAGTTTTGGTAAACAACCCATATATATTTAGAAACTTGAGAATATAACCTTTTCAAATTTAGTAACAAAAGTGGTGTTTTTGCATTATTGACGTTACCATGGTAATCAAAATGTATGATTTTATGAAAAAAATTACTTATTTCTTATGTTTATACATTTTATATCAGACTCTTCAGGAAGGAGGATAAACACAAATAAAAGTAGTATTTTCTTTTTATTTGCAGTTGTTGTCATAGTTACTGAATGAAATTAAAAGCAGTGATTATTGTTAAAAAGTTTTTATTTCCATTTGATCTGCCTAGACTTCATTGTAAGAAATTTGATTTTGTATTACAGGTATAATGGTTTAGTCAGCAGTCTATCTATATAGTGAATCTTGTAAAGAGGACCTATCCAGGTTTTATGGCAAATTTCTAATTTTTTTTATTTAAAACGTTACCATAGCAACCAGAAGTGAAAATACGTAAAAATGCGATATTTTACTTGGGAAAAACATGCGCATGTGCTCCCATCTGAATAAAAATGTAAAATATAAAACAGTTTGCAGCTTTTGCTGTATATGATTATAAATTATAAATCATATTCATAAGTAGGTTGTTGTTTTCATGGTTTTAACATTAATAATCAATCTTTCGGAAGTTATATTCAGTTATATTTATTCCTTTCCTATTTTATGGTTTTAGTCAACAGCTAACATGTGCCTCCAAATAATGATATTGAAGCTGATTTTATCAATGTGAATTTTACCATTATGTACACTGCAGAAAATGTAGAATTGCAATTCCTCTCTTCAACATGTAGAATCTATGTACATTCTGTATCCATTTTTGGTTGCCATGGGTACCAATTTAGTAGCTAGGTGACCATTTTGATGTTTCAGGTCTTCTTCACTTGTTGTATTTGTTTTAGTTTCTCAATACTTATCGTAATTAGCCATTTGATCACAGATATAGGATGATTAACAAAAAGGTCATAATAACTAGCATCTGGTACTACTATTATACTAAAAACAGATTTACTGATAAAAATTAAAATTATTGAAGGCATGCAAATCAAATGGTTATAACCATCTTTGCTCATCATTCTGTGTGTGTATGTCTTCCTGGTTGAGAAATCCTAGACTCAATTCATAGACAATAGACATGAAGTAATATAGACAAGTGAAGAAAGTCCAAGTTCCCCAAAGGAACATAGTTATTGATGAAATATTTCAGTTTGAATAATCCAGTTTGGCAGACAAACAAGTTGATTGATATAAACACTTGAACTTGGTTGGTTACATGTTTATTATGGATTATAAAGAATTCTGAACTATATTTATTACATGGCCAGGCAAGCCATATTTGGTATAAATGATATATTGATGTTATTATGTACCATGTTTTTGAAAATAATAATTTACTTAAGATCAAAATTACATGATTCAACTTGGAAGCAGTTGAAAAACAACACCAACACAAATATTAAGTTATGTAAGTTTAATCAAAGACATAGAACAGTGGGAGATGGTAGCTAAGGGAAACTATGCCTAAATCTGCTGTCTCTGGTGGCAGGGGATGGCATTTATCCTCTAGTATTGGTCACACCACAAATATCCACATAAATAAAGTCCTAAAGCTGATGTACCTGAAATTTGAAATGGGAGAAAATCAATATCATAAGCATCCAGATACATGTATATACACTAATAAAATATCTTATTTGCAAGGCATTACAGATTTATTCTAAAGAATATGGTAATATGTAATGCTCACTTCAAAATTTCAAATGAAATAGTCAATAATGAAGTATAGGAAATGAGCTCACATACATATTGAAAAGCAGAAAATAATGATCAATTTAAACAAAACCAAATATCCTCAGAAGCTATAAGATAATAAACATTTTAATTGTAGTGAATTTGTAATTAGATAAATCTATTAGTTTACCTTTGATGTCATATATTAGGCAGAATCATCCATAAGCCAATGTTCACATTAAATTTTGTACACCAAGCTTGCTAGTAAAATTGAGACAGCTCCAGACCTTACAAGTAAGGGAATACCTGAAACACAAAGTAAACTTTATTCAAATGTTGTTGATTGCTTGTTTCACATGGTCCTGTTTAAAAAATACAAAAAAAAACAACAAAAAAACTTGAGATATCATTAATGTGGAGTACATGTATTTTAAAACGCCTTGAAATGAACTTTTAGAAAGTTAAACAAACATGCCCATTCCACCAACCAAATCTGCATTTCAAATACTCATAACATTGTTTTGAAAATCCAAATAGGCACACCAATGAGTTTCTTCTTGTCCTATTGCCAGACATTAGACATTTTGATGGTAATATCATTCTCTCTATCTAAGTGTCTTATGTTTGGCGTTTAGGTCAGAGGAAACTTGGGTTACTCTCAAACAGAGAAATACACGTTATAACCCTGCTTCAGTGTCCCACTCCTCACTAATAATAACTGTGAAAACTTGTAATTACTTATTTTTTCTGTCTTGTGTGCATCCTTAGAGGATTAATCATAATAATTAAAGCATAAAATGATAATTACTAGCTAACCAGCATTATATCTGCCAACACAAGTATCTGTCTATCTTTGATTTATTCAAATTATTTGCTTTCAACAATGTTCCCAGCCTTTATTGGCATAGAATACTTACTGAAACATGTACAACTACACATATCTCTACACCTGTATACATGTATACATGTATCAGTCTATTTCACATAAAAAAAAGTCTGACACAACATATAATGCTTGAATTCGGACAAAAGCTTGGGTGTGTCACATGTTGATCCTCATCCATTTGTAGTAAGCACAGTAACAATATAAACACTTTATATATATGGGGGTAGGGATATGAGCCCTAACATGAATATATATATATAAGAATATTATTCCAACCTATATCAGCACACCATGACCCAAACATTGTAGAATTCATAACCAGCTAAACTCAAGAACAGCTATTTGGTATTTTCAGTAATCCTCTATCACCTCTTT
The DNA here is from genome assembly GCF_902652985.1 of Pecten maximus. Classification (NCBI taxonomy): domain Eukaryota; kingdom Metazoa; phylum Mollusca; class Bivalvia; order Pectinida; family Pectinidae; genus Pecten; species Pecten maximus. Next base: position 2,483,505 of record NC_047033.1, read on the forward strand.
TATCAACCATACCATGTGACTTTTTTCTGAATTTATATACCACTGTTGCAAAACTGAAATTCTATGAATAGGTTTCACTTTTTAATCTCTCATGTATTTTTCATTATGTAAAATGCAATTAAAGCAAATTCATCCAATTTTAGTTGATACATGCATGTACAGAAATTTGGCAAAAACATCAAGAACGTTTTACTATTTGTACATACAAACATACTTAAAATACTGATGTAAAGTAAAAATTAGAAATTAAATTCATAGAGATAAATATTGATAATTCTGATACAAAATACTGTAATGATGAAATTTATTGTAACATCCCCCCCCCCCCCCCCCCCCCCCCACCCCACACACACACCCAACAAACAAAGAAAAAAGAAGAAGAAAATAAAATAAAAGATAAATGAAACAAGAACTAAATCGTTGTTTTTAATGTGAATATTGTTTTAACTGGTCATATTTCATTTGGAGCCAATATACAAATGTAGGCCTATCTTGTAACACAATAAATGAAATTAAAGCAATATTACATGCAGATACTCATGTAAACATATGACATGCATATATATTTGTAAAAAATACATATAAGATATTGCTTGTACTTTTTGTATTCTCCTGTCTATAGAACTTCACTTTATGTACTTACCTTACCTACGTTATGTTCTAGGCCTATCTGAACATGATTGTTTGTCTGTTTGTGTCCATATACAGGGTACGTCCGCAGCTCTTCATAATGTCCAGTGTCACCTCACAGTTTGTTAGTTGATTTGACAGTGCATGGTCACTGCATATTGTTTTGGTGACGACTTGTATCGGTAATATGTTCGGTCCGCGAAAACAATCGGCACCAGGCACATGTCTATCCCACCATTTAGATACCGAAAGTGATCATCTAGGAAATACCCGATTACTATAAATAGATTTTGCTGTCGTCGGCTTTATTTTTATTTATTCATTTTTTATTATTATTTGTATTCAAAATATGTGCTATCACAAAAGTGCCACAAAAGTGATGTTTCCTGATGAAACCAAGACCATTTATTGCGTTATGAAAACAACAGAAACTAAAAAGTTGTCGATCGTATTCGCGCAGGTGCTTGCGTTATCGACTCGCTCTTGCACGACGTCAAGTTATACCTCGGTGTTTCGTCAAAATAATACGGATTTATGGAAACTTTTAATCATTTATTTGGTACGTTATGACTGATAGAATTGTGTATTTTGGTCAGTTTTTTCTTGGCTTCAAATGTATATGTAATGATTACTATTTTTATGCAAAAGATCATTAAAATTTGTCGATTTGTGCTGCGTACGGTATAGAACCATACATCACATGTACTTTATTGACAAAAAACATCACTTTTTGGAGGATTCATGTAAAATAGTGGAATATACATAATATTGAGAGTATTGACTACCACTATTGTGAATTACAGGCATTATTTCTCGCTATATTTTAAGTAATGTGAGATACAAAATCGAATCCGCGCTTGCACGATTACGCCGGCTGAAACACGACGTCAACAATTCAAAATAGTCGAAAAAAAAGTTGGCTTGTTTTTTCAACTCATAAAATGTATCAGAAAAAATTGTCAAATGAAAATTTACTAAGAACAAATGTGGTTGGATATTTTCTCCAGTTTTACTAGGTATATTCGGTATCTCAATAGGTAAACAAATAAGGGAGATACGACCATTTCCCTAACACCGACGTGCTATTGGCGTAGTTTGGCGTAGTTGGGAGTTAAGGGGTTAACATACAAGCCTGAATCACCTGGAAAGTAATACATGTGCAAGAGGCCAGTTAAACCATAAAAATAATGTTTGGTTGTCAACTCAGGCCTGTCAACATTATAGGGCGTAGTGTCCACGGAAATGTGTTAGTTGTCAAATAACCTTTCAGACAAGAGTTTGTCTTTGATCGTGTAATGGAAAGGACGCACCGAAGAGCATTCTGGGGAAACTTATCTATAATATATTTTTGTTATGCAAGCATTTTACAAAATAAAACAAGAATGAAAGTGTTTTAAACATGCTTATTTTAAAATATACTTTCTCTAACATATGATCATTCTAGAGCGGGAAAGCATATATTATGATAACGGAAACAATAATGCATTTATGTAGTATACCATATGCCTCGGTAGCGCAGTAGGTAGCGCGTCAGTCTCATAATCATAGACAGAGCGATCTGAAGGTCGTGAGTTCGATCCTCACCCGGGGCATTTGTTTTTTAAAAGCTATAATTGGAATAATCGTATATGATAGTGTTTTATATTATCAGGATATGAACATTGTAGAAACATTTCTCATTCTTTTCCTAAAATTAAAATTTAACCTTATACATTTTAAGCTGTTTTTTTTTCAAACTTAATCCCAAATGTTTTTTGTAGTGTTTTACCTTGATGATATGTGCTAGGAATTGATTGGCTTATATTGTTTAGACGATGACGTAATGTTGATCCTTGTGACGTCACACTGACGTCACTACCACATTTAGGTACCCATGAATAACGTCTATGAAGTGGAACACACTTACCCCCGAACACACTAGGGTTAATTCGTCAATATTTACATAGTTTTCGTATAAAGTTTAAATATACTTCATTACTGACAATGAACGTCTTTCGATTCAGTGAATATGGTGTTATACTGACCAGAGAAAGAGACGGTGGACTCGACTTCGGTTCTTTTAATGTGACTTGTATTCTCAAAGCTACTTGTAAATGAAATCCTCATTAGTAGTCGTCAAAAGTATTTCATACGATTAATAAGATATTAAACAAGCATGTGTTGTTTCCATTGAGTTAATTTATTGGTAGATGATACAGGTGTATGATTGTCAAATTCATTCAATGCCACTGTTGGGTTTACCTCATAGCGAAATATTCCAAACATGTAAATCAATCAATACATCTGAATAATATATTTGCTTACATTAGTATATTGTTATCTTAAATTGTATTATGTTTGTACATATATAGGATGCAGGGCCATGTTGTAAACTAGACATTGTCTAAATATGTAACCCTGGATAAATAAAAGATATTATTATTATTATTATTAATTAATAATATAACTGATTCCAACACCTTCTTAAACAATAAATTGAGATCACTATTACCCGATTAAAGACTTTTTTCTGTGACATACCCGATGATATTATCACATCTGCCTCCAATGTAATGCCTTCTCATACAAATATTTTTAACTGTAGATATATATTTGTTAGCAAATCAATATACATGTATATATATGATGGATTTATAGAACTGGAATATACAGAGGTTACATAACGAGTGGTTGTTGGATATGGAATTTATTTCACTCCAGTAAATTATTTTTTTGAAGTTTCAAAAGACACAGAATTTAGCTAGTGCCTTTTGTAACCTTTAATAAATAACTTATGAGTGTGAAAATAAATTCCATATCCGAAAATCACGAGTCGTGTTACCTGTTTCTACCACAATAATATCGGCTTGAATAAAAGGGAAACGTGGCTATGTCTTATTTCACTTAGGCAATTATACATGTGATGGCCGGGACCCGCTGATGTGGCGTCATTCGATTATTGATGACGTCAATAACAATTGCAGTTGGGGTTAAAGTTCGAATTCTTAACCACTCAAAAGACCGGAAGGTTATAGAGGTTATATATTTATTTATCCAATATTAGGCACAATTTTACAATGGCTTAAAGTGAAAAACAACGTATTGTGTTAGAAGTAGACATAACACTTTTCAAATAAAAGACCATTTAAGTCTATATCATAGGTATTTAAGTAGTTCAAATTAAATTTATAGCATACCTTTTTGAAGTATTCGCAAAATAACAAAAATTAAATTTTGAACAGCTCATAAAATGAAATTTTGTAGAGGATTACTTTAAAATGCTTTGTACTCCGTTTAAATAATCAGATATACGTTGTAGCTGGATTTCTTTAAATTTGCCATACTTTTGGCCTTATTTTCGCATCATCAACAAGACAGTATGGAACGAATGCATTGGAAACATACCTACAGAATTATCCTACTCCTATTACATGATAGATAAGTCGTACGTACAAAATTGTAAACAAAATATCGAATACCGTTAATATATAGCAGTTAGTATAAAAGTATTTGACATTACATTTAAAAAATCATAAGTATACACATAATCAAGCATCCAATTATTTATACGGAAGATTAAAAATATTAATATTATATAAAAGTGGCTAATGTTAGATTATACAAATATATCTGGAGTTTATAAGTAAATTACACGATTGTAATTAATCACACCATGACAGGCAAAGGTGATAGACATACAACACACAAACTTTAAACTCATATCTAAATATCACAGACTCAAAGAAATTAAAGAATAATCAAAACATAAATAGCACAAAAATAGTAAATTTATCAATGACCACTTAGTCATGAATAGATTACACAAGTTACCTTCTATATAAATATGAATTGTTTCTTATAAACAATTTGAAATTCACATTGCGTTTACTGTATTATCAGGAACGCGGAGTTGTCCTCTACGCATTTGTTGCTTTGTTGCTCGGCAAGTTTTTTTATATTACACCACACTTTGGTCTTTTCTTTCAGAGTTTCCTCGTATTTAGGATCTTTGCAAAACATCCTTGCGACTTTTTCATTAAACTGCATTGGAACCATCATTCGGCGACCTAAAGCTCTCTGTAAAACAATAAAAAATCATGATAATGAAATCAAATAACGATGGAAAACAACTTTTTGACTCGTGCCCTGACCGGGCCTCGAACTCACGATCTACGGCACCTAATCGCCTAGCCAAGAATACCCGCAGTTTATACCGCTACCCCACATCGGTGTTCTTAAAAAACATTTCAATGTCGGAGAGATGGCTGGCCCGATTTCCTGAGATGACATTACTATGGTGGATATGTTTTAATATGAAAAGGGGAGGAAATACAACCATGGAAACAAAATCGTTATTCTAACGCAAGATAAGAATTACCACACTCAGACCTTCCTAGTCACAGACGCCTGAATATAATTTATATCCTAGGTAAAGGAACTATCTTCATCGTCGGGGCCTGACAATCGGTTTATTGATGATAGGATGATTCGTTATATTCTATATGCATTTGGACTGTCCTAATGTGTTAGCAGGGCTCTTTAGGGAGCTAGATTGGAATTCATTATAAACAAACACCGGATCCTAAGCAAGACGTTGTCGAGTCCCTATGCTTGCTGGCACATGCAGTAATTATGATCTCTAATATAAGATCATCATTATCATTTCGGGGGGAAATATCATTGGATTGTAGTCAAATATCTTACCTCTTCCAGCTTTTTGGCAGTCTTGTCATTTTTGGTGTAGAAGTAGGCATTGAGTACAGGGTTTTTATCCTTATTGCCATAATCGTACGAGGCAATCTAAAAAAAAAAAACATAAGTCACATTCTTAACCAAATGGATACCAGTTAGTCTGTCACTGTAATAATTTTAAGTGTAACTGGATCTTTGTTGTGGAAATAGAAAATTTGAACCATATTTAGTCTTTTTTCTTTATATTTTACATAGAGATGAGCTGCTATCATCGTATTTAGGAATGTAACCGATTCCTCTTTCCCTTAAGGCGTATTGTATTTCGGAAGCACTTTAAAAATAAACAGTGTTATTACAAATACCATTACAATCACCATGCCTTTACTTACCAGTATTACACACATTTTAGAGTATCATCCTAAAATTTTGTAAACTAACTCATTTTCCCGGCTACTTGATTTCCCGTCTTCATTCCTAAATATAGGCATATTCTGCCTGTGATGAAAACTATATCACGGCAATTTATTTTCGCGAATTTTGATAGCACGCGAAATATGCGAAAATTAATCGCACATGAAAATAAGTTTGTTTACAGAAATTAAATGGGAAATATTTCACTCGTCATTCATAACAATGTCGAAGGGAATCTGTTTTGCATATAACAGTCGACTAATGCGAACCAAATGACTTACATCAACTCCCAAGTTCTTCTGCAGTTCCTTTTCCTCATTCTCCGTCCCGAGAATTTCCTTCACCACGTCCTGCTCCTTCATGTCATTCTGTTTATAGAGATCGATAAGCATGTATTCTTCATTGTGGTAAATTATATTAAATGCAAGAGTTATCTGTTCTTGGATGTTTGGTCGTTTGTTTGTGAGGGTAGCGTCATCAATTTATCAGAAACCTACGTATTTTTCTCATATAAGCTAAAGGGGTAGCAATCAATACTTCCTCACAAGAGAAAATAACTCCTCGTTAAGACAATTCTGTTATATTGACGTCGTAATCTAACGTGTGTAGTAGATCGTGATGTGTTGTTATATTAAGTGTACATTGTACAAGGGAGGAAGTACCATACAGATGTATTAATTGGAATTATTTTCCTACGTTCTGTTAACATACAGAATGCAGACATTTTAATATCAATTTCATTTTTTAATTAAGCGTAAGAAGATGTTTGGTTTTTGAAAATCATAGTCTAGGTTTGACAAAGATTTACATGGCAGCCATGCAATGACAAATGAGAGAAATACCCGCAGCTTAAACCGTTGCGCCACATCAGCGTTCTTAAAAAAATATCGTTTCAATGGCGCAGTGATGGTCCGCCCGATACCCTGGCATGATCATTGTGCAAGTCGTTGATATGATGATAGGAATACCAGGTATAAGCTGCGGGTATTTCTGGCTAGGCGATTGGGTGCCGTAGATCTTAAGTTCGAGGCCCGGTCAAAATAAGAATATTCTGCCTGTGATTGAAACTATTAATAAATACATTGCGAGCAAGGTATTCATATCATCTTATAGACGACTTCCACAATGATCATGTCAGGGTATCGGACCGACCATCACTGCACTATTGAAACGTTCTAGTAATTAATAACGACGGTATAAACCAATATAGGTACTGGATCCTAACAAACAAATGTTGGATGCGTATTACTAGAAATAGGTGTATGTCAAGTAGTAATAACGACAGTACAGACAAGTAAATTGTCGACTTTTCGAGACAATCTGCCCATCTGTACACCAACTAAGATGTTTCGTAATTACTCATAATAGGCCCTCGGCGAATGAAGTATCGGCCGAGGGGGATCGTTTTTACAACATTACGATATTTTTCGTTGTTTATTCCTACTATATTTGTATAATTGTTCCATGTTCCATCGTATATAATTTACCTGTGTCTTGATAAAGGGGCAGATTGCCTCGAAAATTCGACTTGACATTACTTGACATATATATGTGTATGTATATATTTCAATTTACACGGAATAATTGATCAAGACAATCAAGAAATAAGTCTGTGTCTTACCGTAATGGTCTTCTCGCCGAGATGTGTATATATATCCCTGGTGAAAATTCTTGACACGAGGGTCCTGGCAGCTTTGGATGAGGACTCGGCTATTTTATGCAGGATATCATCATTGAGTTTGATATAGGCGCTCATGTCATCTACAGCTTCGTGTATCCTTTTTGGTCTCCTTTGAATCCACATGTAAATCAAGACAATAGAAATTAACACAGATGATTATTAAGGCAAAGCTAGATATTAACAAAGCATGAGCATGCTATATGTGTTTGAAGATACCACATATATCATACAGATGTGTGGTCGCACAATGTTCCAAAAGCATCGTGCGGACAAATGTGCGATGTGCGATACAAACCGCACAACTGTGCGATGTAAACCGCACAGCTAACGAGAGGTTTATAGATATTACGCAATAACTAGTTATACGAAATCATATACAAAAACAAAATTAAAATTATGATACAAGATGGTCGTGCTTCATAATAATTGTTTTCATTCATGAATTATGTATGACCTGTTAGTTTTTGCCATTTAAGTACCGTCATTTTGTCTCGCAAGTATTCGTGATGTTTTCGACGGTCTGGTGATACATCTACATGCACCAGAATGGTAGACGGACTCCACTACAATTATTGATCTTACTTAATTCATAAATTACATATATTATGTATTTTTTAACAAAAAAGAAATGTTTTTATTCAAAATAAGTCGTTTTATCTGTGTTTTAGTTCATTTCTTCGACTTTCCTAGGCATAGAGGTGTCCTCGGGGACGTTCGAGTTAAGTATATAAAGTTTTTTTTAAACATAATTTAGATAACTTATTTAATTATACATCGGTATTTAGTTTCTTTCTTAATAATTATTGCATATATTTAAGCAAAAATATGGCAATTAGCTGCCTCGTAAAATGTTAATCGTTGTATATCTTTTACAATCGTTCTGCACGTTTAAATAATTAGATGAGGCTCCTGATTTTATATCTACTACGATACCTATCGCACATGTACCGTTCCAATTGCCCATCGTGCGCACATATCGCACATCGTGCAGACTTTGTGCGCTCATCGTTCAGACATCGTGCGCACATCGCACATCTTGGAACGTTGTGCGATCACATAACTGTAAAAGTACAGTAAATATCAAAGGCAATTATGACAATCACAAAAAAACGAAATATCAATATCAAAATATGCGACTTATTGGCAACCAAACAACAAAAAGCAAAACAAACAAAAGATAGTTACCCATCATCGCCCTTTACCTTGATATCCTCTGCGAAATCCATCGCATCGCCAATCCTGTTTTCATCAAAACAAAATATTTTTTAATAATCATATACAGCTTTTATTGTTACCCTGACGACAATGTGGTATGTGTTATTCATCCAAAGAAGGAGGTTATATCGAGTTTTAAATACCTTCGTAAATGATGATATTTTCCCGCATATGCCTTTAGACAGAAAGATATACCCCCCCCCCCCCCCCCCCCCCAAAAAAAAAAAAAAAAAAAACACCCAGTTTTCCGTTAAATGGTCGCAGTCATGAAAATCATTCGAAAATACAACGGTCGTTTGGTTGACGTACGCAAAGATTAATTGCATCTCGTTTGCTATACACAGGTTCGGGCAAAACACAGGAAATTACGTTATATGAAGCAATAGGGATTAATCCGATAAGAAGAAAGAGCCATATACAGTTGAGTGTAGACTAAAGGTTACACCCAAGTGTGAACTCCGAGTGCACTCCATTTGGACTTGGAGTGCACTCCGTTCGGACTCCAGTTAAACTTGGAGTGGACTCCGAGTGGACTCCGAGTCTACCTGGAGTCCTAAAAGACACCAAGTCTGCCCCGGGTCTATGACCAGACTATATCATATATATCAACACATTGATGCTTTTGATATAATTTATATATATATAAATAGATTTGTACAAATGACTTTAGTTCTGTTAATATTACTATTAACATTTGTTTAGTTTATTAGGAATATTTGTTTCAATGTTAATACATGGTGTTATGATGCCGACATGTTAAATGTACATTTATTAAGAGCCATAAAAGACAATTATACAATTTACGCTATAATCTGGTTTCTGTGAAAGTTTATTGCTTATTTTTTTTCATATTTTATTAAAATGTAATTAAATTGTATTTCATTTTAATAAGGAATTGAAAATAAAATTATTATTTCAATATCTATTTATGTACACATATCATGACTTTAAGGAGGTTTAGATAATGTATCTATACATATATATATTATGCTATTGATTATTAATATTGAAATTTTACAGTATTCAATGCATTATTTGTTTTTTAATAATACATTCTCTACACGAAAGGAAAATATAACTACATATATGTACTCAATTCAGGCAAGTAATTATAAAATCAACATAATCAATTTATATATTTAAATATATCATTAAAACAAATATTTACAACTATACATATTTACGAGCCTTAGCTGGTTTAATTAATGTTCTGACATAATGTTCACACAAGTATGTAGTTCTGTACTACCCGTAATGAATGACAGTATCTAAAAAATCTGAATCTGTATCTGTTATAATTGCTATTATCATTGGCCATGCATGACTGACTCTGGCCTGACACACTTGAGAACTGTGCCAGGTGAGTTTTAGTAGCCATCTACAGGCACTGTCCTGGGTTCACAGAAATACCTATGTCCATATTTGTCGTTGTATGGCTTCAAGTGATGAGTGTTCAAGCCAACAGAACAGTAAGATTGTCTTCTGACTTGAAGGAAATGATTGTAGCTCTCCATCTGGGGGGCCTTAATCAGACCAAAATTATAAACGAAATACCGATCTAATTAAGATGGAAATGTCAAAATAAGCCGTCAAACCATTAACAAATTGGTTAACAGGTTTAAGAAGACCAACTCTATTGAAATGAAATCATTCTATACTGAAATAAGAAAGTAAAAATAAGCTGTTTCTTATTACATTGTAACCTGGCTATACCGTAAGTCATTGAGACTAAACGTATTGGCCAGTTTATGCAGGTGTTCATAATGTAGAGGAACAATGTTGAATGATTAAAATCAGAGAAAAAAAATGCAAATCAAATTAAAAAATGAAGCAGTTCTTATCTTGTTATTTTCCAAAATATAAAGACATTGCTTTAAAACAAATTGTAAAGAAAGAGATAAAGTAAAAAAAATAATTTCAGTGTAATTCACCACTTCCCAAAACCAACCTATAGCCTTATACCTGTAATTAGTACACATTGTTCTCGTCCAGGAAATAGGATTATAGAGCCTGAGGTACAATTTGCCTCTAGGCAGTTGGACACCAGCAACCTATGTACCATTTACCTGTAAAACTGACCTGTTTGAACTACATCGTTTTCTATTCCAAGGTTTCAAGGTTTTATTGATATCACTCTGACACACTAACGTGTGTAACAAGAGGTCACATATACAAAATAACAATGATACATGGCGTACAGTTATACAATCTTACTATATTCTATACAATATAAATTTGTGATAATTACAAGAAACACTACAGAATTTTAAAGAATGGAGGAGCACTGCTTCGTACAAAAATCACTTTATAATCAATTTACTTAGTTTTTCTATAAATTTACACATTCTTATGTAAACTTTACGATTAAATATAGTGAACATCCCTTGCATTTTTTCTCGACTCGGATAAGTATAGTAGTATTTTGGAATATATTTCTTTCTCAAACATATTACAGATTCATGCTCACATTTAAATATATAATGAAATTCATCACCAATATCTGATATACACGAATTACAAATTCTCTCGTGACGAGGGATACCAAGCCATCGTCCTGATTCTATTGGTAGTTTAATATTAGAGGATCGAAATTTACACATAATTTTTCTTCTTTTTCATTTAGCTGTAACAGATACTTTTCTATGCCAAATTGTGTCTTAAATATAGAATATGTTTGTCCTTTTGAAGAATTATCAATATCATGAAACCATTTCTGAATAAACTGATCCTGCAATCTACTTTTAACTAGACTCTTTATTTCCTCTCTTGAAAAGGAAAATATTGATTGGTAAGTTAAACAATAAACCTAGATATGTATACCCTTCAACTTTGTCGAACTCTGTATTACACAGTGTAAAATTGTGAATTTGTAGACATTTCCGTTTCGAAAAGATTTCAACTTTTGTTTTTCTTATATTTAGTTCAAGTTTCCATTTCTGACAATATTGTTCAAATTCATTTAATAATTGTTGTAAACCATCTGGTGTTTCTGATAACAAAACTGTGTCATCAGCGTATAAAATGATAAAAGGTTTTAGATACGTCCCGATATTGTCGATACATAATTTGTCTAAAGTTTTAAGACAGTTTTTTTCCAACAAGATAAGTTTCTAAATCATTAAGATAAACTGAAAACAAAAAATGCGATAAATTTTCCCATTGTTTTAAACCGATCTGACAATTGAATACATCTGACTGTTCACATCCATTTTTAACACATGATTTGGCATCTTCATATAACATAAAAAAAACCATTACAAATGCCAGTGACATCGCTCTTTAGGAGCTTTTTCCAGAGACCAACTCTCCACACTGTATCGAATGCCTTTTTAAAATCAATGAAAGTACAATATAGCTTCTTTCCTAATGAGAAATACATGGAAATTAAAGAGTACTATACACATATATTATCTGTTGTTGAATATCCTTTTCGGAAACCAGCTTGGGCACAGCTCATCAGGTTAAATTCATCAAAAATTTGTTCAGTCGATTATTTATGACTGAGGTGAACACCTTTCCGAGACAAGATACTAAGGTGATCGCTCTATAATTATCCGGATCTTTGGGATCACCTTTATTTTTATACACTAGTTTTATAATACCGGTTTTCAAACATTTTGTATATATGCTGTATTTAATATAAGATTAAACACCTTTTGGTAAGTTGGTATAAAAACATCCATAGTACTCTTAAGGTATTCATTTAAAATTTGATCTACACCAGAAGCTTTGTTATTTTTCAAGTTAGCTAATGTGAACTTAATTTCATCAGCCGTTATTTCCCCATTCAAAAACTCATCAAAACACTTATCATTAGGATTTTCCAATTCAAAGTCATCATATATCAGCATTTCCTTTCTTCACTAACCCATAACATTTATTTAAAATATTCCAGAACTTTTTGAATCATTTTTAGCGGTGTGCCTCAGCTCAGACATATTCTCATGATATTTTCGGTAATTTTTATTCAAAGTTTTCCTATATTATTTACTGGTTCTGTTGAGATTATTTTTGTTAAGAGAATTTTTAACTTTATGATATCTGGCCCTGGCCTTATTTAATTCCGCTCTATTTATTTCACATTCCCTGTTGAATCAAGACTTGTTACTACACTTCAAACTTGTGTTATTGCGTAGAGATTTTTTCCCAAAAACATGCTCCGCGGAGCCTTTTAATAATTCACAGATCAATTCTACAGTATCATTAATTTCAATCTTCGTTACAATACTTTGTTTATTTAAAAGTATATCTAATTTATCATTAATATTTCGTAGATTTCCCGATTCATCATTAACAATATGATCTACAAATTCCTGCTTTTTGGAAGATTTTCATTTAGTGTATACAACTTCATCCGTGTTACATTTTGTATGATATATTTTTGCTTTATCACAAATAGAAAAGCTAAAAGCTTTTCTGCAATGTACATCAGATATCAACGGATCAAATTCTAGTATTTCGAAATCGGTCGTATATTGAAACATATCAGACGTCAGCATTAAATAATCAATAACGCTGGCATCACTACATGTAGTTTTACCAATTTGTGCATCGTTATCAATTCGACCATTGGCAATATAATGTTATTTTGCTCGCAAAACTCAAGCAACTTATTACCATAATCATTGAATTTGGCTTTACATTGACTTGTTCTTTGTAAAGTAACATTAAATAATTTCAACTTTTCAAAATCATACAGATATGAGTATAGTTCTTCACTCTCATCTAGATTGAGCGAGTGAATAAAATTATCATCCGGTTCTACGTAATAATTTCTGTTTTGAGTTTTAGAGTTAAAATCACCTACTAATACGATCTTCTTACTATTCTTAGACAATGCTATCATTTCACTTTATATTTCTATAAACGCTTCAGGTGATGCATACCTAGTATTTTCAGAAGGTATATACACACATCCCAGGAAAACAAATCATCATCAGATTTCATAATTTGTTTTGAAAATTCCCATTCAGTCAATATCTATCATAGTATGTGTCACTCATACATTTTATGCAACAGATACAGGTCAATGGTTGTTCAAGCCAATTATAAAATCAAAAATTTATATGTTCAAACTTAAAAAAAATTACAAGGCTAGCTACAATTAGTGTATGGAACGTTTGATAAGTATTTATTAAACTCACACTGACAATTATATTAGCCTATGGTGATTTACATATTGACTTTTAATACTCTATAAATACTTTCATAATAATATCAGAGACATAAAGTAATAGTAATAATGTGATTATTAAGAATAATTAACAGGGAATAGGGAATCTCGGGCAAATAATTAACTCATAAAGGTATATCTGAGTATCAATTAGCAATTTCAAATATGAAGTTGACTAAATGTTTTCTACTCCAAATATTAAATTTTGTTTTAAGAATATTATTTTTACCATTCACTGTAGATTTTTTAGTGTTGTAACATGCTTTTATACTATTTGTCAAAGTACTGATACTTACATATTAATTAAGATCTGGTTCTTTAAAAATACTGTTTAATTTTAAACAAGTTTGAGATAAAATATCTTTTGTAAAAAACGTTTCTTTATAATTAATATATATTATTACTTAAAACTGTTTTTGAAATGGTACTGTAAAAAAGAACATGTTGTTTGATAAATCCACACATGGTTTAATCCAGTTTGATATAAAATATCTTTTGTCAAATATATATATTTTTTTATGAAAATTACCTATAATCTATATGACCTTGATAAAGGTTAGCCCGAGTTCCCTCTGGCTCTGACACCATATTACACCAGACATATAGTGTCAGGACCAGAGGAAACTGGGGCTAGGTAAAGGTAAGGTGACCAGTTTCCGTCTAACAATTAAGGTTTTTTTTTATTTAGTAAGATGACCATGTACACCTGTCCAGATCTTCACACCTTACGAGGTAAACTTGGAGGAAGGGGTAATTATTGGGGTCAGTGTAAGTCTGTCTTTTCTCCACACCCCTGTAATCACGCTTGATATACAGGTAGATATTAACCTGGAAGTAGGGGGGGGGGGGGGGGGTTGTATCTTATATTACTGTTAAAAGAACTCCATGTATGACCTTTATTTAATGAGAAAGGTATAACGAAAGAACAAAAAGTTGGTTTAACAAATGGAAGTATGAAGTTAAACTGTAAATCAAAACTAGACATTGAATCCGGAATATGCTATCAATGTGACAAAAACAACAATTTTCTTTTGTATTGTATGTTTAAGACAAATATAAACTGTTGGAAGTAAAGTATTTGAAATATTAAAAACAGTAGTACTTCGAATACAAGATAGTTCCAGTACACATTCAGACTACATTTTGAGAGGCCACAAACAACTTGCCAAATACATTTTTTGTTTATTCCCAATTTCTATTTATTTACGTGGCATGTTAAAACTCTTCAAATCAAAGGAATGCTATCATACATTTTTCAATGAAGTGCCAGATCTATTCAGTTATTTTATAAAGGGTTTTCGAATAAAAAAATCATTAACACTAATAAAAAATCAATTATATTAGAAGCATTATAAGTTAACCTACTTAAATGAACCAACAAAATAATAAAGATACCTCGAGTAGGTTTATCCAGTATTTTGCGTATGTTCTAATTTGCACATTAATCTGTTCTTAAGGACAGACATTGGCTGTTACATTATGAGTTTGTGAGTTCAGGACGTGATTTCCCCACACAAACTAATAAAGTAACAATGAAAACATGCTCTTAAGAGCAGATAACTCTGTATTACGAAAAGACGATATAACAGACAAAAACATCAGGGACAGCTATGACTTATATCCTTATTATTTTGTATCTATGCTTACATCATCTCGATCGCCTTGCTCACTCTGTGTAGATACGCCTTCCGGTAGAGCGTGAACCGGATGTGAAACATCTCGTAAAGAGTGTCGACATCCTTTTAAACATTAATAAACACAAACATATCAAAATATATCAATGATAAACAACAGTCATGATTGTCTCAATACGTCTTTACTTCAAAATGTCGAGTTCAAATCCTCCTAACGTATCAGCTAAATTCTGTGGACCAAATCACAACGAAACAAAATATACTTTGTAATGAAGGAGAGAATATTATCCTTTCCATGTGAAAAACTGATAATGATTTGTACAAATAGAATCATATATACCTATATATTCTAGATGAAAACACTTGCTGAATTGACTCCACTTAAATATTCAAAGACGGCACCGCGATGTCGATCGTCACAGCTGATAAGCAGACTTAGTATACTGTCAGGGTTTAGTAAGTATGCTTTTATTGTTTATAGTAATGCTAAGTGTTCATCCTGAGATATAATCATTCAAAACAAAATGCGGTACAACAATATTATTTTGAACCGAGCTGGAGTGCAGAGCAATATGTGTATTTCACGATTTTGTGCATACACGGAATTCCTATCAATTAACCAGGCCGAGACAACTGTTCCAAAATTAATTGCTTTTCTTTTCGTTTTTCATTTTTCATTTTTCATTTTTTTTTTATATATATATTTTCGTGTTTCGGATATGAATTTTAACAAAAGTAAGTGGAATGATAAAAAAATGTTTATTTGTTTTTATTTTTTCTGTTGTTACTATATTCGTACCTGATGACACCGACCTAGATACCACTGTACTAAGGATGGGAAAGCCAAATTCGAGGCTTAGGTCATAATCAGAACTATCGGAGTCCCTTACATATCGATAATCACTTACGAGGGAGATGGGGATGTCAGTTTTGTTTCGCCATGATCGATGCAATATCTCGGTGGGTTTCCCGTTCATAAAATGACAAGAACAATTTGTCAAATTTTGTTCGGGGACCAGTAACAGTCAGTGAGGTCAACTTTTTCATTCCATGGATATTTGACGAATTTATCAATATTTCTCGTTGATGCATTGTAGCCTGGCGTAGCAGAAATGTGCCAATATCATGAGAGTAATGAGACAACAGCTTGCCTTTCTATTCCAACCCGACCTCCCATGTTGGCGTGCTACCTCCCCAACAAACACGGGCTAAATCGGGGAGTATAATTCCTGCGAAATGCGTAGGTCAGAACGCGGAAATTCCATTCTCATCGATCTAATATTTGGGTGTATGAAACACAGCATGCATTATGCCTTCCAGTGTACGACAAATGTACTACGTTAACATATTATAACATTATATCATCAAATAAACGACAGATCTAAGTGACCTTTAACATACAAATGTATTTCTTATTGAGAACATTACCTTGTCTCTGTAGGTCACGTGACTCACACCATTTTTATCCAAGCATGCTCGGGCAGACGCTATCAGCCTGTCGTGATCAAAGCTATTCTTAACACCCAGGTACAGGGAATCTCGAGCAAAGTAATCCCACTTATCAACGTCAACACCGTAGGTTTCATTGGCAACAATCTGTCAAAAATGTTACAAAAAAGTAATCGTACAATAAATTGTTTGATATATTTTTAATTTTACATACACATTCAAACATTTTACCTGAGGATAATTAATTGTTTATGGCAATATGCCGGTTAAGTGTATTGATGGATTGAAAACAAAATTACTTTTTTGCTATGACCATTTTCCGTTTTTGATAATCTCAATATATTTCAATTTTAAAGTTAATAAATAGTTTATGAATCACATCTTACGAAATTCTATCTTACATCTCCATTACATTTTGTAGGTAGCTTTCGATTGATAAATGTGATTTTTTTTAAAACGGTATTGTTAATGTTTTTACTACTCGTTGCCCTTAATTAGCCATATTTCTATACATCATTTTAGATTCTAGTAAATTAGTTTGTATTTCCTTGTTAAGCTCAGACGTAGTTTTTGTTTTCGTTTTATTGGTTTTTTCATTTATATATATATGACTTCGGATATATGCATGTATTGCTAGATTTGTTTCTTAATCGTCCTGCAGATCCTGTTGTCATCTGTGTCGACCACATGGGGGATGGTTCGTTTGATCAATTATGCTTTCGTCATAGACGTTTCAACAAAGTTATTATCATAATCATTCCAGTTATATAAGGTGTTTCAATTTGATACAATCGGACTATACTTCCTAAAACTTTCGTCTTGCGATGTTCATATTCTTCTTACGAGTGTATTGTTAGAGCATTTTAAATAAATGAAATACCTCTTAATGAGCTATATGTGTGTGATATTTTCATTAATAACCTCCATTTTGCAATTGATGTCAAAGAGAATAAATACGTATATGTACACTCATATCCTGTCAAACAAATCGCGTGCAATTGTGAACATAATAACATGTGCAATATATGTAATCCGGACGGGCTGTACAGGTTTGTTTTTGCACGTTTGCCAACGTTAACAAACAATTAGGCACTTTACGTGGGAAAAGCAAGAATCATGATTCATACGAACATTTAATCAGACTTCTGCTATATTACAACAGTGTTGTAAATTATAGCCATGTTCAATTATAGTTAGCTCCCCTTTAACATGAATGTATCCCTGAACAGTTTAGCGGACTGAAGCTAGAGCTATATACGAACCTCGTAAAGAAAAAAATTCTTCTTCTTTTCTTCGTCTTCACCATCCCTCACCGTCTGTAATAAAAAGTCAAAATTGATTTCAGATATACGTAAGTAAGGTTAGGTACACTATCATAATGATAATTTATTATCATCATTATTTATGCAAACGTGATGTACAATGGTGACATGGTAAACGTTTTTATCATTTTTAAGTCAATCATTATCTTCCAACTAATTGATTTTATATCTTTACTCCATTTTAACAAAATTTGGGTATTTGAATTTCCAGCCCATCACAATTACAGTTAAAACGTGAGATGTAAGCGTGTTTATTGTGTTCTGTTTTTGACTTACAGAACATATCTACTTATCAACTGGTCGGTTACTTTGAATACAGGATTTACGTTTAATACATATAATCGCAAACATAGACTAAGTACAGGCGACGCAAAGGGAGCCCGTTACCCTTGACTGTTAAGCAGATGTTGCATCCAGTACCGGACAGCTCCCTGGAATGGACACATGCGCAGCTGTCTTAAGGCGTAATGGGTCACCCTCAGTCGCTTGTCAAAGTCCATACAAATTTCTTCATCGTACCTTCCGGTAATTTAAACAAATTTGTAGCAAAATTCCATTTTCAAAAGAAAAGATGAAATGTTGATTGAAGCAGAAAATTACTTACATCGTATTTATCTTCCGGTGGATGAATCAGCTCCTTTATAAAGGCAACGTCGCCTTCGTCCAAGTTTCCCAATTCCTTAGATAGAGATGCGGTGTAGTATGATAAGTAATTGCTGTTGAATTGATTCTTACACTCTTTCTTTTATTGTAATAATCCATAAAGAAATGCTACTTTGATGAAATATTGTCATTGCTAAACAGCTGAAGAATGTCGAATTTCTTATTATTCATACGATTTGGCAAAAACCACACTTAATATTATCATATTTCTATCTAATATTAGCCCCATTTCAGATTGTTTAACATTCTGTGACTTGTCAATGATGCTAAGGGTCTAACGGGATTACTTATAATGACATTTGAAAAGTTATTACAAATTGCGTTGATGTGCACATGCAACTCGACGCAATTTGTAATAACTTTTCGAATGTCATTATAAGTCATAGATAAGTACTTTCCCAATATAATTAGGTCGAAACGTGTACCAAGTGAATGTTATCTTTCCATCTGATGACAATTTCTCCGGTAAAACAGACTTGGATTTCTTTTATTATCAATTGCGTCCTTATTACCAATTGTGTGGTGACAACAAGTCTATGTTTAAACCAGCTCTATGGCTGTATGTGCGTGAAAATGCCAAAATATATATACTGCGAAAGCACGACTTGCGTGTTTTAATATTGACATTTAACATTTCGTTTATCATATTTAGATACGAAAATATTGTGTAATTGTAAGGGCCTATAGTGTTGATGATAGGAGGAGGCCAGAGACAGAATTCGAAATAGAAAATAAAACGTATGATCAAAGGAACTGTAAGAAATGGGCGTTTTACGGTTTTAACGTATTAAGCTGTAATCAAACTTTTTACATTCTTACCGACCCATCGGAACTGCATAGGTACACTACAGCTTACGTGGACTTTGCGGTTTCCACGCGTCCGTCACGGACGTGGGCAGCGCGGACCCCACTCGCCCACCGGATATGGCATTCCGCGACGTTCCGTCATATATCGTGGACATCAGCTGACTGATACGGTATCCACTCGGCATCACGGTATGTGACGATCCGCGATTAGTGGTGGGCATAGTTCAACTCGAGACACCGTGTTCCACGACGATCCACGATACGTGGTGGACATGCATTTCATTTTAAAGCCCGTGGTCCATGTCGATCCGCGATATACAGTGGGTACAAGTTGTTTGCTGTTCATTTCTGATCTACACGAGTTATATCCCTTCGTCTTTCGGTAGCGGTAGTGGTATCGGTATCGTTTATCAGAATTATGCATGGTTCCATGTTGGCGGTGTAGATAAGCCTTTATGATTCGGATGAAATTGAAGAACATTTCAAGTTTTATTGAAAGCTTTAGACCCTTGGTCCATCAATAGCGTTAGTATGGCCATATTATAAACATTAAAAAAACAATCGCAATATATTAAGCACCGTTAATATTTAATGTAACTTAACATAAGCTGTTTCATCCATCCAGCATTCTCCATTGACGTATTCACGTTTTTAAAAAATATTCATTTATTTTAGAAATATTGCATTCATTACACGACATTGAATTGGGAAAATAGAAAATACCACTGCGACATAAGAACAGCTTTACCAAATCTCATCAAAAAATCTAAACTTCGGCATTTGAATCCTTATTCCGTTATCTTTTAAACATCGGTGTTATCATGTTATCAGACTCCGACCATATTAAAATATGCGGAATATCGAATGTTGTGACAACTAGTCGTATATCTATTCTAAAGTGTCTCACAAAAGAGCTGTAAATAACTGCCTATCTGGGTATCTTGTATACATGTAATATCGTTAATGTGGTATCTAAACGGAAAACACAAAACTGAATTAAACATTACATTATTGCATCAAAAGCAGAATGGATTCAGAATGTAATTAAGGTAGCACACCACAGTAAGACAGCCTGGCCATGGGCAATTTTTTTGTTAAGGAAATAACTCCTGTATTATGATATGCATAAAAAATGAAAAAATAAATGTACACTATAATTGGTATATTCAGTATGAAGTAGTACATACAGGCTTCACATTTATTAAAACAAAAATCAATAAATTGGTTCCGGATTTTAAATATCCGGATTTTCCGAACGTGTGTTTACACAGGAAATTTAGTTTTGCCTACAGCGCAAAATGGAAGCCCACAGAAAAGGTAAGATAGCGGAAAAACTTAATTTACAACATATGTCCAAACAAGATTAATTCTGTCTTTGGGATAGAGATAGTTAATTTTAAATAGGTTTCAGAAAAAAAATTGTGTAGAGAATTGTGCCATTTTGGGTCAAATATCATAATATTTTGCAATTTTTGAGAATTTTTTAAGCTGTTACCATGGTATTCACAGCTCTAAAAATCACAGAAAATATCAGTTTACTTATCCTTCAGAGCTCTATTAAAATTGCAAATGTTGTACAGATTTCAAATATATATACTTTATTAGAGGTTATATGTAAGGTTAACTGGCAATGTTTACATATCTAAAACATGTGCCATATTTTAAAGAATTTGGCATTTTTACTGTACACTGCTACCTAAAACATTACTACGGCCCTTTCTGCAATATAATTTACATGTACAATGTTTATATACATTCCCTAAATGTACCGATTTATGATAACCATTTAATGTCTTTATATTTATCATGTATATTGAGTGCTTTGCATTCAGGTCCAATTATAGTTTCTGTTTCTATCACCACTGTGATTTCAATGATTTGTATTCAATCATATTTTAAGTCATAAATTACTCATTGAATGCAACACTTTTTATGCGGTGTTTTGCATAAACATGGCAGCCATAACCGCTGATTTTCTCGGCAGCTCGTCACGCGCAGATGATTCTATTTTAGCTGTCTGTCAATCAAACGGGGTATCTGACGGCATCCGTGAGTTTCATTGGTTAGTGAGAATGATTGACAAAACACTAAAGCTTGTTACACTCCAGTGATCTCTGACTCTGTCAATCAAACACTGTAGAAAGGCGTCCGTTAATTCCATTGGTTGGTGAGAATGATCGACAAGTCAGCGTACGTGCACATGTTTTGTCGTCAGCTGTAATAGCAGACGTAAAACCAGTTAAATAAATATTGAGAAACATTATCAAAAACTGCATCGATACATACCGTCAAAACTGATTATCTACCGGTTCTAATAGCCTATATAGGGATATATTCCGCACAGTGACCTCACGTGTGAGGTTCGCCCAGAGACCGTATTTGAGTCATTGCATTAATAGTCTATTAAAAGTTTATTCTAGAGATGCTAATATTTTAGACAACGATGTTGCACGATTTGTGATGTTCTGTTCCGACTCATCCACTCATCGGTTTTCGGTTACATTTCATTTGTTGGAGAGCTCGAGCTAAATTATTGGAGATAGGAAAGTCTCAATGCACCTTCGATATCAGAGACGGGAATCGGTTGATCTGTGGAATAAACAATAAAAAAGTCCTGTCCTAGGACTGGTCATGATAATGTTATATGAATATCTACACGTAGAAACACGAACTGAGATACATCCGTTTTATAACCGACGAGTGGCCAACACCACAAAGGCCAGAAACCGGCAAGCCGCGGTCACAGAGGCGTGTTAAGATAATAGCCCGGTAAATACCACATCTTAATTAACAGGTGTATCTCTAAACTCTAACATGTTGAATTTACCTGTAGGGCAGTTTGTTTTGATAATGATTATATAAAAGGACTCCCAATGCCAAGAAGTGGATCCTTAATTGTAGGTAAATTTAATTCATTTATTCCTTTGGCGTTTCAGCCAATCTGATTTTACAACATATACAAAGACATATATATTAGCAATACAAGATCGTGATATCACAGGTTCAACGGGATCAGACCGCTATTTAGGAAATATATATAAACAAATGTAAACACGTGCCTGCAATTCATGCGAATAAGACAACGATAATGCAAATGTAACATTTGGTATAATGTTCTATTATAACGGGCCGTATACAACATGTCACAATTATATAATGTTCTGTTTTAACGGACCGTATATTACATGTAACTTCCCACTAAATATGTATTATAACGGGCCGTAAATCATATGTAACATTTGAGCAATATTCTATTATAACGGGCCGTATAAAACATGTAACATCTCACTAAATGTCTATTAAAACGGACCATATATAACATGTAACATTTATATAACGTTCTATTTAGTGTTATAACGGCACGTATATAACATGTCACAATTATATAATGTTATGTGTTAACGGGCTGCATATAACATGTAACTTCTTACTAATTTTCTTTTATAATGGACCGCATATGGCATTTGAATAATGTTCTATTTCAACGGGCGATATATAACATGTAACTTCTTACTAATTTTCTTTTATAATGGACCGCATATGGCATATGGCATTTGAATAATGTTCTATTTTAACGGGCGATATATAACATGTAACTTCTTACTAATTTTCTATTATACGGGCCGTATACAACATGTCACAATTATATTATGTTCTGTTTTAACGGGCCGTATATAACATACATATTCTTACTAATTTTCTTTCATAATGGGCCGTATATGACATATGACACTTGAATAATGTTCTATTTTAACGGGCCATAGATAGCAAGTAACTTCTTACTAATTTTCTATTATAACGGGCCATATACAGCATGTCACAATTATATTATGTTCTGTTTTAACGGGCCGTATATAACATACATATTCTTACTAATTTTCTTTCATAATGGGCCGTATATGACATATGACACTTGAATAATGTTCTATTTTAACGGGCGATATATAACATGTAACTTCTTACTAATTTTCTATTATAACGGGCAGTATACAACATGTAACATTTGAATAATGTTCTATCATAACGGGCCGTATACAACATGTAACATCTCACTAATTTTCTATTAAAATGGGCCCTATATAACATGGAACATTTATATAATGTTCTATTTTAACGGGCCGTTTATAAAATGTCACAATTATATATAATGTTCTGATTTAACGGACCGTATATAACATGTAACTTCCCACTAAATATGTATTATAACGGGCCGTATAAAACATGTAACATCTCACTAAATGTCTATTAAAACGGACCATATATAACATGTAACATTTATATAACGTTCTATTTAGTGTTATAACGGCACCTATATAACATGTCACAATTATATAATGTTCTGTGTTAACGGGCTGTATATAACATGTAACTTCTTACTAATTTTCTTTTATAATGGACCGCATATGGCATTTGAATAATGTTCTATTTTAACGGGCGATATATAACATGTAACTTCTTACTAATTTTCTATTATACGGGCCGTATACAACATGTCACAATTATATTATGTTCTGTTTTAACGGGCCGTATATAACATACATATTCTTACTAATTTTCTTTCATAATGGGCCGTATATGACATATGACACTTGAATAATGTTCTATTATAACGGGCCATAAACAACATGTCACAATTATATTATGTTCTGTTTGAACAGCCTGTATATAACATGTAAAATTTGAGCAATATTCTATTATAACGGGCCGTATACAACATGTATCATCTCAATAAATTTCTAATATAACGGGCCGTAAACAACTTGTAACATTTCACTAATTTTCTATTATAACGGGCCGTATATAACATGTCACAATATATAATGTTCTGTTTTAACGGGCCGTATATAACATGTGATGCTGATGTAACCTCTTACTAATTTTCTATTATATCGGGCAGTATACAGCATGTAACATTTGAATAATGTTCTATCATAACGGGCCGTATACAACATGTAACATCTCACTAATTTTCTATTAAAACGGGCCCTATATAACATGTCACAATTATATAATGTTCTATTTTAACGGGCCGTTTATAACATGTAACTTCTTACTACGAACCTCACCTTACGACCACCTCAAAATTACGACCACCCCGCTATTACGGGCACTTTTTTTCAGTCCCGATTTTTTTCTCTATATATATTTGTATTGGTCGCTTCACTATTACGACCACTTTGCTATTCCGTATTACGACCACCTTGGGCAGTCCCAACGAATACTAATTAACGCTTATTACCCCCACAATTACGACCAGTTGGTCGTGTCTAAAAAAATTACCTGGTGTGTAGCGAACCGTGAACGGCTTACGGCAATGCGTGTCAAACTGGCCATTGACGGGTGTATACGTAATTATCGATCTTTTGTTTACTGACCAGTGTATCGACAGGTGAGTAGAATGGCTATTAATCTCTTTGAAATTTTCGCACTGACCGGAAGGTAAAATAAACATCCAGTCTTTCATTGTTCGTAACAAGCCCACATGTGCCGGGTTTTAGTTTGTAGTCCTTTGTTTACCGTTACGGGTGATCGCCCTTCCTTGGTGGCGCTGTGACGGATTAAATACACAAGTGATCAGATTATCTATCTTGCCTTGAAAATTGTGATAACCGTACATTTGCTTATTAATTATGGTATTCAAATAATTGATTTGTGGCTGTTGGTCGTTTTAAGACATGATTACATACAAGCGAGTAAAATAAATATAGTAACGTTTGATTTTTTTTCTGGTCAAGCGCAAGTTTTTTCAGCGATCTCGATGTTTTTGTATCAATGCCGAATAGGGTCTGTAGATAGGTGTTATTATAATTTGAAAAAAAAACATGTTTGGTTTCAAATATTTCGCTAGAATTATGCTATTCTTTCTAACTTCATTTCTTTTTTCGCTCATGATGGCCACATCACGTAAACGTAACGAGTTATCACTAAAAAAGAAAATTGAACTGATTCAATGTAGCAATGGTCGTAGCCAACGACAACTTGCTGAACAGTTTGGGGTCGGCAAAACACAGGTCAGAGCATCTTGAAAAGAAAGACAGAAATTTTAGAAGGTTATGAAGAAAATAAAGGAAATGATAGACAAAAACAATTGTCTTTGTTTTTATTTAAAGTTAAGACTATGGCATGTATTTAGCCAAATCTATACAACTTGCACCTGAGTTCAGTCAATTAAGAGTTACGGTTCCTGATGGTCTAGCTCAAACTGGTCTACCTCGGCACTTTGACCCGGACCCCCAGGTGTTCTTAATAATGAGGTTTCACTGTAATTTTCTTTTATAGCGGGCCGTATACAACATGTAACATCTCACTGAATATCTATTATAACGGGCCATATATAAATGTAACATTTATATAATGCTCTATTTTTCTGCTTGAACGGACCGTTTATAACATGCTAATTTGCTATTGTAACGGGCCGTATACACCATGATACATCTCACTGATTTTCTATTGTAACGAGTCGCATATAACATTTAACTTCTTACTAATTTTCTACTATACTGGCGTAATGGGCCGTATACAACATGTAACATTTGAATAATGTTCTATTTCAACGGGCCTATATAACATGTAACTTACTACTTTTCTTTTATTACGGGCCGTATACAACATATATAACGTGTAACGACTTACATCACCCTGTTCATAGCCTTTATTACGAGGACACGGGTTTCGTTGCATACCAATAACGATTTCGATTACAACACTTCTAATGATATAAGTTTAAAATGGAATTCGTACATGAAATAAATGCTTAAAGTAAAGTTTCAACACCGTGGGTATGTGAATGTTCAAACTTAGGCTAATTATTTTATTTGTGATACGAATGTTTATTGTTTTAACTCAACGGAATTTAAATGTAAATACTGTGTTTAATTTAAAAATGAATCCCTACAGTAAAAAGAAATTTTTAACAAAACTCAAGCTAAATATACGTACAACCTGTAAAAGCATATATTCGGAACATTTTTGACGTGCACGGAAACCATACGTGTCAACTCACCAGCAGTTATAGGCGGGTTCCGATTAGAACACCCGACAGAACAGATACCTGTGGTGCTGTGACAGGCGTGACGACCCTGTCGACCGTAATTTCACACCTGATTATTGTTAAATGGTATACTAACCCACTCAGAATCGAGTACACTTTTATGTCTATATGATTTGTAATCAGTTAAGTTAAATAATATCAAGTTATCAGGTTATCGGATAGTAGTAAATGGTTTGATGTGATTTTGTTTCGCATTTTCAATCATTGAAAACAGTAAAATATCTACGTTGTTGTACTATAGCTGTCTTCTGCAAATTTGGTTGATGAAAATGGTATGCAAAATTATTAATAAGGAATGAAATGAGATGAATTCAAAGTTTGTGTAAAATAGAGGTAAAGATCATGTAATGTCGGAGAATACAGATAAGATACAGGTAATTTTGGAGAACATTGGAGAACACAGGTAAAATCCAGGTAAGGTAAGACTATAATGACTGTCACAACATACCTGCCCGTAACTTATTTGTAAGAAGTGGGAGAAAGAAGACACCCCCCCCCCCCCACCCCCCCTCCCCGCCGCGGTAATCCAGACGATTTTTCTTACCTTGTGGGTCAGTCACCCGTGTCGACAGATTCACAGCTCTAGCTCGTTTGTCACACCAAGTCGTCATAGCAACCGCTGCGAGGCCTTAGCCCCAGGCATTTACCCGTTCAACTCAGTTTTTGTAACGGTATTGTGCTTTCCTATACAGCGAATTAATTAATGATTATAGACTGGTCTTGCTTTTGTTTCAAACTTAAAGCAGATGATAACTATGATATCAACAAATTTTATTCCGTAGTTAGTACGTGAGAACCCATAAACCAACATACATAATGTACGTAACCAAAATATGATTATTATTGATCAGATCATAAGTAATATACGGAAAGAATATCTGTAATATAGTTCACACTTAATGAAATTTAGATAAATATATTTTTTAAATAGAAGGTGCTTCACACAGACATGGGCTCGTAAAGATGACGCATTAAAAGAATTTATCATATATCACAGTATCAACTAATATACGCACATCGTTTACTTTGCGTTTTAACTTCTGTAACATAAAATACATTAATACAATGGTGTACACGCAAATTACATAAAAGATATTTACTAGTGTTAGTCTGAGATTATTAGATTATTTACAATTAAAATTATTATGTTATATACGGCCCGTTACTAAAGGAAATTAGTGAGATGTTACATGTTGTATACGACCCGTTATAATAGAGCATTATTGAAATATTACATGTTATATACGGCCCGTTACTAAAGAAAATTAATGAGATGTTACATGTTATATACGGCCCGTTACTAAAGGAAATTAGTGAGATGTTACATGTTGTATACGACCCGTTATAATAGAGCATTATTCAAATGCTACATGTTATATACGGCCCGTTACTAAAGGAAATTAGTGAGATGTTACATGTTGTATACGACCCGTTATAATAGAGCATTATTGAAATATTACATGTTATATACGGCCCGTAACTAAAGAAAATTAATGAGATGTTACATGTTGTATACGGCCCGTTATAATAGAGCATTATTGAAATATTACATGTTATATACGGCCCGTTACTAAAGAAAATTAATGAGATGTTACATGTTGTATACGGCCCGTTATAATAGAGCATTATTCAAATATTACATGTTATATACGGCCCGTTACTAAAGAAAATTAATGAGATATTACATGTTGTATACGGCCCATTATAATAGAGCATTATTCAAATATTACATGTTATATACGGCCCGTTACTAAAGAAAATTAATGAGATGTTACATGTTGTATACGGCCCGTTATAATAGAGCATTATTCAAATATTACATTACCAGTGAAACGGAAGGGAAGTAACTCTTATATATCGGGAGGACATCCTGCCTTCGGCCTTGATTAGAAGACGCGGTAAAGTAAGCATAACTTCAAAACATAAGCTAGCCACGCTATCTAGCGTTCCACGACGGATCGCGCTGTTCCGTGGACATACACGGCATCCGGCGGGCCACGATATCCAGTGTTCCTCGACGGGCCGCGCTGTTGCGTGGACACCCACGGTATCTGCCGATCCATCACGAATCGCGGAATCACGTGGACACTTTGCCCACGCATGTCCACTAGTGGACATTGCGTGGGCAGTCCACCGTGGGCGCGTGGAAACCGCAAAGTCCACGTAAGCTGTAGTGTAATTGGTGGGAAAATGATGATTTGTATTGGTATGAAACGAAACATAACATCAATCAAAGGAAAGATGGAAAAAAGATTGTTCGCTTCAAGACAAGGAAACGTTTCGTAACGTGGTGGCTTTTAATTATTTTATGATTTGAGATATGGAAACCGCTCTTTCCTCTTAATCATCTCGACGTTTAGAATACTTATCTCTATTTCTGTAATTGAATAACTTAAGTTCACAATGTGATGGATTAAGACTAACAAAATTTTGATAATGGTTTATATATGCAATGAAAATAGACGTTTATATTTATGTATTCATGTCTAACTACACTTATTAATAAATAACTTAGTAAGCTGTGGAGCATGTTTCTAAATTTGTCAAAGCAGTCATTACTATCAAGTCTTTCGTGCCACATCTTACTTTACTGCAAATGTAATATTCAAACGGTATTTGTTTTACTTAATGCTTTAGGGATTAAACGTCCAAGAAATAGCCAGGGTCTTATGAGGACGGGTGGACATCCATAATGGAAAACAAAGGCACAGAAAGACAGAGCTTTGAGGAAAGAAAGGAACAATTTAAGATCCCAAGTGTTGTAATGCGGCGGCAGAAGATCTATATTTTGTCTATTTAATGTCTACTCAATTTGTGCATGAGGAAAAAAGAAATAAAAGATACGGAAGACAGAAAATCCCCAGCATTAGTTCCATTCTATGTCAACCAGACAAACAAGAACATACCACAGACTCCAAAACACTCATTAACCACAGGCAGTCCGTACAGGAGCGAGGAACCATATGTCTGCACTATATCATTGCATGTCGTAAAAGGTGACTTACCTTACTGAAGTATACGGCTGAAGCCACCCTGTCCCGTTATGCTTCCAACGGGCGAACTCCTTCAATGCCGAGCAGTTAAGGTCATTTAAGGACGGCTTTCCATGGTTGCGAAATGCATGCGTGGTTTTGGAGGTTACGGTATGCTTGTATTATGACATCTGCCTGAAGCATACCGCCAGACTTCCAGCAAGACATCCATCCAGTCACGTTATACTGACAAGGAGCGAACCAGTCGTCAAACTTATAAAATTGCCGAATGCTCAGCAAGAGAAGCATCTACCATTTCTATAGATTCTGATATGTCTTGGCCATTCGGCAAACTTAAACCTGTTCTCACAGAGGAGGAACGCTCAACTGAAGGCCAGAAATAGGATAATGTCAAGGGAGACATAAGGAAGAAGAAAATACATAGATAAGAATATGTCAATATCAGTTACCGTATATATCCAGTGCATCCGTTGAAGTATGATATACCAGAGTCATGCAATAAGGTTATCCCTACCTTATATCAAATCTGTAGGCCCATAACATGTAAACCACAGGATTAATAGGTATACCAGTTACAGTCGAGAGTAAAATGGAAGCCATTTAAAGGCAAAAAGGTCAAGTGGATAAATCAGAAAATTTTGTTTATTTGGTAAAATTTGACAATTTCTTTATTTTTCCCGTCTGCGTGCATCTCATTTGTACATATAAAGCATTCAATATGTGTTGTAATGAATCTGAAATACCTACATTAAACCTTCTACTCATGTAACTTGTTAATTTTCACTCAACAAGTGGCTTATTATATATAATGTGCCCAAATATCCTTTTTGGATTTTATTTTGATGTAATATGCGCGAAATTCTCAAAATAAAAAAGTCGATAACGAATTGTCATTTAGGTCAAATTTATGTGAAAAATAACATTTTATTGATAGATTGGTAATGGTCTAAAATTCGAGAGGATATGCGATAATAAAAATTGTATTAATATATGCAACATCAAACCATTTCCTTGTATCTATGCATGTTGATATATTAGGATGGCGCAGATTTTGAAACCTATCTCTAACTTCGTCCGATTAATTATCGAAATTAATTACATATGCTATCAATATTGCATAACTTAAAGTAATCAATTTAAACTTAAGTAAAAAAAATTAAAACTTGAGGAAGTGATTAAGAAATCCAAAATTGATTACTTTAAGTACACAGACGACTTTGGTATATCTTTGATGTTGAATTATTCGTAGGTTGCATAAAAAAGACAGAAAACACATATTCACTTACATCATTGCAATGACACACGGATATCTGAATGAAATGAAGTATTCACATAATTCCCCTTGTAAACTTTCGCCGTCCTATTAGTAAGTAGGGAAAATTGCGAACAAAATGACCATGTTTTTTTAAAGTATAATAATTAATTTTCCATTGTTTGTACGCAGAATGCGGCTTTCCGATTGGTTGAGATTTTTTTTTCATACCACTATGAAAAAAAATCCGAGAATGGCGCGAAAAATGTGACGTCACAATACGACAATTGACGTTGTGTATTGATTTGAGAGTAAGAATCACATATAAAACCAGTAAACTTGCACATAAAACATGTTTTGACTAGGAAAATTATTTTCAAAAATTAATCATATGCGTTAATGTCAATTATTTTTGAGTTTCATAGGGGTATGAAAAAAAAATTGTTTGCAAACTTCTGCAAGAATCCGCGTAGCGGAATCACATATAAAACCAGTAAACTTGCACATAAAACATGTTTTGACTAGGAAAATTATTTTCAAAAATTAATCCTATGCGTTAATGTCAATTATTTTTGAGTTTCATAGGGGTATGAAAAAAAATTGTTTGCAAACTTCTGCAAGAATCCGCTACGCGGATTCATACAGTTTGCAAACAAAAATGTTTTCATACCCCTATGAAACTAAAAAGGATGACATATATGCTTAAATGATAAAATGAGATACAAGATGTCCAAGGTATAAGACCAGTTTTTGATTGGGGATACAAAATGAAAACTTAGTCGCCTCTTTCGACTTTCGACTTTCGACCAACCTACAATGGAGTCAGGGAGATTATTTTTGGTTTGGTTCTGTTCTGTTTAGCATCCTTTTTAATAGCTAGGTCAAGGAACCTTGATATTACACATGAGAAAGTGCCACTTACTTCTAACTTACTAAATACTTTCTGAGATATAGCGGAAGAAAACAACAGGAACGTATTATGCAAAAAAAAAAAAAAAAAGATAATAAACTTTACGTTTTGGTACAACTAGGGATCAAGGGAAACTTGCATGAGAAATCTGAGTAAGATCCATGCAAATCTTATAGCGATGAAAATAACTGATTGTGGACGAATGGACGCCGGACAAAAAGCGATTTGATCTGATGATGGTGGTCGAAAAATATACCACTGTTTACCAATGTTAATTTTTCCAAATTTGGAGGTGATCGAAATTCATTATTTGAGAGAAAAACATGTTTACTCACTCAACTCACTCACTCTACATTCTATCTTTTGACATTCAAATTTATGTATATTGCATCTATTCACTCAATTGTTCAGCTTTCACAATATATATTCTTCCAAAACCTTTCGTATTTAACGTCATATGTTTTCACCCTCTCACCCTAACAAATATACACACCTAACATCAATGGTATAAGATAAAAAACACAGATACACGTGGACAGGATACAAATCATAACATTTATATTATTTAATCTTGAACAAAACGACAAAAATCCATATAGACATATACAAACATACATAAAGAAGAAGAAGAAAGGAAGGAGAAGGAAGAGAAGATGGATGAAAGGTGGAAGAAAGAAAGGAAGGAGAAGAAGAAAAGGAAGGGAGTACTTTGTAATATTTTAAAGTATTTTTATTCAAAGAGAGTACAAAAGAAAAAAAAATAAATATCATACTTTACACAATTTATGCCAAAAGAGGAAAGGACTGGGTGGTAGACTTGTTACTAAATCAAAGTACTGTAAGTACTGAAGACACAGGGGTCAGGGGTGCACATGTTTTTTTTTTTTTTTTTTTTTTGCAGTCATGAGAGAGGTAGGCGGAGCTTATTCTGGGTGTTGTAAGATGTAGTAATGTAATTTGAAAAGTCGAGTACTCTACTTCACCCAAATACTATTTTCGTGACTATGATAATGAAAATAATTGCATTATTTCATTGATTCAAAATGGTTTTTTTATATGATAAAATGGTAACTGGCTTATATTGAAAACTAGAAATGGCATTTACACCTCTAGCATATTTAAAGGGGAAGTAACTCCATACTAAATGGATTGTAAGGTTTGCACAAATTTGTTTCAATATATACACTCATAAGCAAACAATTTTTGTTGTGTTGATTACATCTTTGCTATCATATATATATAATAGATATAATGATTATGTAATATATGTATCCACACAGTGTACTGGTGAATTAACCTACTGAATTTGTTGTTAGGCAATACCTTGGTACACTAATACCAAAATAATATATTGATAGTGCAAGTAGTAGATGGTTTATGCTACAAATTCCAACATTCTACACATATCTGCCGGACACGGGTGATTTGTTTTTAATTTCTGTTTGCAACAAGTATTTGCTATCAATGCCAAGAACATTTTTAACTCATAGGCAAGGTAACAGATCAGTCATATAGGCATTAGGACTTCGCCGAAAATAGCACAACAGAATGCAGGGACACATCGAGATTAAATGTCCCATCACAAAATCAAATTCGACAAACTGAAATCCTCAGGAGGAGGGAGGACTTCCATGTCTTGCAGACATATTTCTAATTTCCAAAAAATAAATCCTTTCTTTATATATGTGTCTTTACATGCATGAGAGAATAAGAAGATATCTCAATTTTGTCCACATCATACATACTGTACCTCTCAAACAAGAGGCCCAATGGGCCTGTACCGCTCACCTGGCTCTACACCAACTTTGACGTTGATTGAGGTAATTTCTACACATACTATGCTGATTACCTCTTTTTTCATATCAAAGAATTTTCTAGTCCTTCATTCCAGCATAATATTTGCCTAATGTCAGGCTTCAGAGACTCTTGGCTATCGCAAAATTATTGTGTACAGATTTAAGCCAATTTCACCCCTGTGACCATGAATGAAGGTCAAGGTCATTTATTTTAACAAATTTGGTAGCCCTACGACCCAGCATGCTACAGGCCCAATATCACGTCCCTGGGCTCCTTGTTATTGAGAAGAAGCTGTTTGAAGATTATAGCCTATTTGACCCATGTGACCTTGAATGAAGTTCCCATGTGACCTTGAATGAAGTTCAAGGTCATTTATTGGAACAAACATATGCATGGTAGCCCTTCACCCCAGCATGGTACAGGCCAATATTAAGTCCCTGGGCCCCATGCTTATTGCGAAGTAGTTGGAAGATTATAGCCTATTTCACCTCTGTGACCTTGAATTACGGTCAAAGACATTTATTTGATCAAACGTGGTAGCCCTTCACCCCAGTATGCTACCGGCCAAATATCAAGTCCCTGGGCATCTTGGTTATTGAAATGAAGTCGTGGGAGTGTATGTTAATAATACCTCCCATTTAAAAAATGGGAGCGATTGCGCCTAAATATTTTTTTAAAAAAGTGCGAAATTCTAAAAAAATCTTTGCATATTGTCGACAATGAATCGTCTTTAATGTCAAATTTAAATGGATTAAGAACATTAAATTGATGGTATGGTCTAATGTTTGAGTAGATATGGGATACATTTTGAAATAAATGTCTAATATAGGCAACATTAAACCATTTCCTTGTATGTGTGCCGATTGATATATTAGGGTGGCGTATATTTTGAAATATAACTCTACATTTGCTCGATTAGTTAACAAAATTAATTCCATTGCATATATAATCAATATTGCATAACTTAAAGTAATTGAATTTTTTTTTTAAACTTGTGGAAGTGATTAAGGAAATTGTTTGATTGGTATCAACGATTAATGCTACAAACTCCTGTTTTTGATCAAATACACTTCTAATATATTTCCAGTATCTTTTTTGAAATACAAAATTGATTACTATACTTACACAGACGACTTTTGTACTTTAATGGTGTTTTATTATTCGTTGCTAATATAAATCTACACATTTACCTCATCAAATTACATCATTGCAGTGACACATCAATACCTGAATGAAATAAACTACTCACAGGATCATGGATAACACGTTTCCTCTTGTAAACCTTCGCCATCCTATCAGTAAACCTAGTGATATTCGGTGTTTATCAGTATATCATACGAATGGTAGTATCGGATAAAAAAAAGAGTTTTGTAGAAATGTGTTAAGGATGATGACTGAACAACCAGTTTTGCGTAATACGGACGATAGGAATAGTTACGCATAATGGTTCTCCTTCATCCAAAGGATGCTTTTGATTAAATCTGGTCAAATCCATTTAATTAAATTTAATGACTTATGAATAGTCACGATTTAAAGATCTTATCTCTTTTGCCCTATTGGACTCCGCCCTGCAAAATTTGTTCCACTGTTTTACCTTTTTAACCTATAGGTGCTTCTGACCTAATTTGGTCAAGATCCATTCCCTCGTTCATGACAAGTAGTGATGCAAAGGACAAGCCTCTATTTCCCTATTCGACCTGCCATTCTGGCCCCAAGTAGGTTCCATGTATTTGTCCCTCTTCCCCAAAAGCTGACGGCACTTAATCACTAGCCCTCCACCTCAGGGTTGGGAGTTCGAAACTCACGTGGGGCCTGGTACTGACCGTAGAGGGGGGGGGGGGGGGGGGGGTGTCTTCATCTCGTTAAATGTAACCGGGCGATGGTCAGTGTGTAAACGCGAGAGAATAATTCCATCTCCACGACTTACTTTGAACATCGCGCAGTTTTTTTCTCGTTTGTGAAAAGTAGTCTTACTAGTTCAGCTAAGTTAGGCTTGCTGTGGATAGTTTAAAATTGGAATATGTCGGTCTAATGTTGTATAATGTTGTTTTGATGTAGGTTAAGTGCTGCCCTAGAAGCCATATCAGCTTTCACGTTTCCAGTTTAGGCGACATGATCTGGAATCTAAAACAAGTTAGATGATATAAAACTGCATTTTGCATTATTCTTCAAAATGTCGATTTTTTGATACTGAGGAGTACCGACAAAGAGTCCGTGCAGATCGTTGCTTTAGTAATATTGGTGTCTTTATATTTCACATGAAGCCAAATTAATTGCAACGTTTTCAGCTGTGAAAATTGGGACATTATAAGGAAGACGGCACTAAGAGGATGAATCAACAGCAACATATGCTTAGGCTAATTTCTCCTCTGAGTTATCGGTATATATGAAGAGGAAGGAGAGATATTGTTGCATCAGGTGGAAATAATTTTTCATTTCTTCATCAAGTTCGGTGTAGTTGGACTTAGAAACTATCTGAAAAGCTGAATTTTCTGGCTTCTGTTTTAGCTGAAGGGTAAAATGGTGGGGTAATTTTACTCTTGGAAAAGAGGTGGCTCCAAATCGGTTGCGGAAGTGATATGCCGCTATTGTGGCGCGATCTGGTTTTTTTTGTTTTTTGTTTTTGTTAGTTTTTTTCATTTCCAGTTATTTCTTTTTGTTCAGGATCCCAGCAAAATAAAACATTACAGTTTGAGGTAAGATTATGTAGTGATATTAGTATTTTTCGTATAGAGATACTCTCCAGGTTTTTGTGGCTAAGATTCTGCAAGACAGAAAGAGAGACAGAGTAGACAATGTGTGCAAAGGTAAGGTAGAGGGCATGATCTTCTACATGTCAAATTGAAATATCATTATCAAGTATCAACATAATAAAGCTAATAATGGCAGGCTAACTTGGTTTGGTTAGATTTGGATTGTTAAAATCTTGGGAACAGTCACTAAAGGACAGTCTTATCTATGTGCAACATCAATGCGTGTAGTGCACGTGAGCCTGTTTTGGGAGGCTGAGTTTTGTTCGTGTTTGTGACCTTGTAATTACACAAAACTAATGTCGACATCATGGTGCTACCTCACTGGGGCATTAACAGCCTAAGGCCATGTAAGTGCAATTTTGTCACTGAAGTGTCATATTGAAGAAAGCAGACCCCTTCATTAATGGGCGGTAATACATCATTATATGATGTTCCGTTATCAATAAAAGGAGAAAACATCAAAACAAACAAAATATTTAAAAACAGACAAAAAACAATAAAAAAAAAAAAAACGAACAAAAACAAAAAACAAACAAAAAGTGTATTGGTACATTCACTTATGTAATTTAAATTGTTAATGCTGGACATGTTTCTGATATCCTGTGGTACACACTGACAGTTTTTAGAAAGTTCAAAATGTTGTATCGATTAACAGTGTCAGAAAGAAATGTTCAACTTATGGATATTATAAAAGTTTGTTTAATGAAGAGGCCACATGCAATGACCTCAATATCCAGATTAGCATTTTGACATTTTTAAAGTCATCATTAGAGTAATTTCCGTCGCTTCTGACTACTTGATGAAATAAATCCTTCTCTATCATATTTAATTGATACTGCATAACTTAAAGTAATGATTATTTGAACGAGGAAGTGATTAAAAAAAGTGAATTTTGATCGGTATGATGAATAGGGCGTCAGTTTACAATCTTAACTGGTATATTTACTCATTCTATTCTGTGATGTTTTCAGTAAAACTTTGAAAAATGTATTTTTACACTCAAAAATACACTATTGGTTATAATTAGTTGGTTGACAATGGCAAATCATTCGTTCCCAGAATAGACCAAAATTCACATAAATGAATTTCCTTGCCACAATGACACAAACTTTTATGAATAGGTAATTAATCCACATCGCTTTAATTTTTTATATAGTAAACCACTTACGCAGATCGGAAAACGAGAAACATATTAAAATATAACCTACCGTATGTACTTAAGAAACGTCAGGGAGCCTTTTAACTAAGATGTATGACGATGAATGCTTACTGGAATATCCGGGTGATCGATACTGACACGATGAACAAGAATTGGCCTGCGTGCGAGATGTATGCGTGTAATGTATATGCGTGTTTGTTTTGGGAGGCTGCAGTATACTTGTTAATGGTTGTTTCCTTCCGATAGCGCGCAACTGATGCCTTTATAGTGCTACCTCACTGAAACATACTGCCGACGACACCAAGCAGGACACCATAACCTTGTATATTATACTGAGAACGAAAGAATAAGTCGTCTCAGAAAACAATGTTGAGCGATAAGCAGGAGTAGTTTGTCTCGGCAAGGGGAAAGAACCAAACGCCTTCAGCATAGGGGCGAATGTTAAACTTAAGGACAAACGTGAGGCAGTGTTTTATAAAGGAATTTAAGAAAGAAGAGAAGAGAATATCCTGGAGTTAGTCGCCTCTTACGAAGCACCGCTTGCGAGCTGCCCTTCCTTCAAGAGAAAGCGACCACCATAACTGCAGAGGAAATAAATAACCCCGAGCAGAAATCGAACAATCACCCTGATCCTCCTTTTAGGTCATTTCTCAATAAACTGCCGACTGCTCTACCGTGGAAACTATGATTATATTCCCCTCCTGTAGATACGAGATGCATGCGTGTGGTGTAGTGTTCAAATATCCATGGTTTGAGTCTCAGTGTGGTCGCTGAAGTGTTCAGAGGCCTCTGGTTCGAGTCTCGGTGTGGTCGCTGAATTAATATCTCCTCTTATAGGTTCTGCCCAACTAAATACCCAGGGAGGTGGTATAGGTCTCGTGTGTTTACAGGGTCAAGACTTTGTTGAAGGAAAGCGCAATTGTAGCCAAATGAGACTGGACATAACGCCAATGGCCAGATATCTTGTTGTGATACATGTTGTGTTGTCCTTAGAAGACCCAAGATGCAATAGAAGACAAGTTGGTATAGACTGCGAGTCTCTCATTTCTACATATATAATATTGATATGTCCAGGCATTACACTCATATTTTATGTTCTCACCGTGCACGAGTCAAGATTTCAAGTTTTTATTCACTCAGGACACACTATAAATGTGTAACAAGAGGTCAATATGACAAAACGATGTACAAAGCTTACAGGGTAATAACGTGAATATACAAGGGTGTCTATACTAACGTATTTATAAGCAATGTTATCTCAACTTAATAGAAATATAATAAGTACAATACAAAATAATATGGGGAAAAAACTTATCTTTAATCAATTCATGTTAGCGTTGTAATTAAGGTGGAAGGGATGTAACTCGAACTATTGTTTACGGTGTTTATTATAAATTCAAGACAGAAGCGGCAGCCATTCTTATGGAGGGAAATTAAAACAAAAATACACTGGCAAAACTCTGATTAATTTAGAACTTATGGTGATTGATTAAAATATCAATGGTATGTATATTCCCGATCGGACGTGAATATATATGGGGTCACCTGCCAGACCACGTGGGTTTTCCCCGGGTAATCCGGTTTCTTCCCACACTGAGACCCCTCGTGCGCTTCCATCCCGGCCAACAAGCGTGATTAATACAAGTTGATATAACTTATTTCGCAATTGTTGTAGAATAAATAAAGTTAACATTTAATGTATATCTAAATAATATTAGACATGCACTTTATTTGTCT
Organism: Pecten maximus; assembly: GCF_902652985.1. Lineage (NCBI taxonomy): Eukaryota > Metazoa > Mollusca > Bivalvia > Pectinida > Pectinidae > Pecten > Pecten maximus. The sequence continues at coordinate 2,522,813 of NC_047033.1, forward strand.
ATTCACAGGATTGGTTTGTATTGTTTAACAGCATGTTAACATATATGAACATTTAGGGAAAACGGCACGGTCAGGAGGCATTTAACGGATTGTCATGAAAATTATCATGCGTGATGTTTGCGTCATCATTTGCTTTGTTGCAAAGAATACATATTCTTTCGGACAAGTTTCGACACTTCGAGTTGCCCTACTTTCTTCGTTTCCTCTGTTTGTGTTAATTATGCTTTGCAAGAGATTTATCAAGAACATTATATGTAGCTGCTATTGCATCGTGGCACCCCACGCATAATTTCGAAAATCTGATGGATTTCTAGTCAATAACGTATTACGAAATTGCCCCTGGGGTGCGTGGTTGGTTCTATTGATTGATTAAATCAAAGTATGGATTGCTTTGGATATCTGTTATAACGACAAGTTTAGGTTTTAGTTAAGTATTGTTTAACGTCCTATCAACATATATGGTCTTTCGGGACGATCTTCCCTGTATGCGAGATATATGCTTTTTTGTATGTATTTTTTGGGGCAGTGGTATATGCGTGCTTGTCTCCTTATGTTAGCAAGAAACTGACTTTATCGTGCTACTTCACTAAAGCATGCGCACTGCCGATGTCAACCAGCAGGGCACCACTTTTGCCGATTTATAGTGCTACCTCACTGAAGCATACTGCCGAAGACACCAAGTAGGACACCCCACCCGGTCACATTATACTGACAACGGGCGAACCAGTCGTCCCACTCCTTGTATGCTGAGCGCTAAGCAGGAGCAGCAACTAACATTTTTAAAGACTCTGGTATGTCTCGGCTAGGGGACAGAACTCAAAGCCTTCCTCACAGGGGCGAACGGGGCAGTCCCTGAATAACAAAACAGCTTATAATGTAGATTCTCATATTCAGCATTTTTTGTTTTATACAGTTGTGAGTACAATATGTGGATGTTGGAATTTAAACTTACTTACAATGTAAGAAATATACTCCCAAAACTGGAAGAGTAGAATACACTGAAATAGAGGGATGAGGGATGTTGCCATGCCTTTTTTTTCTTTTTCTTTTTTCTTTTATTTTTTTTTTACTGTTGTTGAATTTCGTTAGTGATACAATTAATATGTGACAGATGTGTTTTTATAATTCAAATTGATTTTAATATAATGACTAATGGTACATTGTTTTCTTTATATACATAATCGATGAATATCTTTATTTCAAAATGAACAAATGAATATTTCTACATTTGATTATTATATCGTAAATTATAGATAAACAAAGTGTAATATGCAGAAAAAAGTCTATAGTGATGCCGGAGGGCTTTTAGTTATCCTAATTTAACTCGCTACGGCCATCTGTGAATCCATAAATAACGGTTAAACGACGAATCCTTGTGGAGCTGGCATCCGCACTCAGATAAGAGCAAGCAGAACCAAGGTAAATATAACATCAGTCTTAAAAAATAACGTAAATTGGGATTCTGAAGGTGTTGATAGAGGGGTCGTAAGGTCAGAGGAGAAAGTGGCTCCCCGGCTTTGACCGGATTTCAGGATTTGCTTTTTTTCCTAGTCATTATTGTAAACTCAGTTAGTTTTTTTTATCTAACTTGTTTTTAATTTATTAATATAACGTTATCTCTTTGCTGTTTCCGACCTTTTTCATTTTTATGCAATATTATTTCTGTATAAAAAAATGCTTTTTCATCCTTCCTAAGATGTTTTTCAAGCTAAGGGTACCATTTGGCCGTAATAGAAGCTAGATGGAAGTAAATTCAATATGATTTGAAGGAACAGGGATATTCCTTGAATAAGGGTAATATATTGTCTTATCTGACTGACTAGAACAAGATCTCTATTCGAGTCCTAGAAGAACGAAACGGCTGCATGCTGCAGTTTAATACATTCTGACTCTTCTAATTCACCTTAATTTGTTTTGTAATGTGATAATATCTTTGTGCTTTGTTTACTATGTTTTAATATCGTCATATGAACAGACAGGGTCATTTTGAAGCGAGGTAACCTTGTAGTAGTTGCTGACTAGGCCTACCTCACTGAAAAACATTGAGGTCCGTCGCATACCATCCAGAGCAATGATAATATTGTTAAGACTTAACGCTTTTGTTTGATGTCAATTTACTTTGTTAGGCCCTATATGACCAAAGATGGGCCGTTAAACCTCTTTTCAATCAATCAAGTGTACAATCTTTCAAGGTTGCAGGTGGTTAATACCGTGGTGTAATTTTCTGTTCTCGACATTGATCGTTAGCTGCTTGTTACGTATTAATTCAATTGAATAGTGGCACAGTCCAGAATATGCACATGTACTCTCAACGTTCTAATTAAATGAATATTGAAAAGAATTTTGTCACCCCATTCACCGTTTGTCATTTCGTTTGGTTGCCTTCGATGATCAACACTTTAACGTTACGTTACGAAACAGCTGTAGGATACCAGTTTAACTCATTTTACTCATCTGGCTCTTAATTCGTTTGGAAATATAGTGAAAGCTTCCGTCGTGTGCGTCTTTCGTACCACTCTTAAATATACAGTTATATACATGTATAACAGAGCACGTAGTGTGTCTTTTACATCCTCTTCGCTAGTCAAGGCTTCTGATTACGTTACACCCCACGAACGTGTAACGTCGTAAGCTCTTACATTGGAAAGGGAAACGTTTATAGAGTATGTTCTTAAGAATACTAATATCAGATTGAAATATCTGAGAGAAAGAATTAGTTCGACAGTAAAGTTCATAATCTAATCTTAATGCAATTCTCCATTATTGCAGCTGCAGTACAATGTTATTATCTATGGCGAGTGTGATGGAAACTGAAGACTACGCAAATTTTGATCCCTACTGGTACATTGAAAACACCGCAAATGATGACATGAACAAGGGCCTCGACAGTTTCCATAGAATTTTTGAAGAGTGTAAGTTTGTATTTCATATAACTTCATGAATCTTTTTTCAACCTCCGATCGACTAGATTTCTTAAACTATTCTCAGGTTGATAAACGATGACTGAATTATTTTTCGTCGATTCGTTTAAGATGTTTTGATTGGTATAGTTTAACTTCCGATCAAACGCAATGGTTAAGATGTTCTTTGTTTATCTTTTGTTAATTGAACTGACAATACCAATATATTAATATTGTTTATTGTTTTACTGATAGGCAAGATCCAAGGTAAACGTCTCCTAGATGTAGGTACTGGTCCGACCATCTACTCTGTGATCACTGCCAGTAATCACGTGGATGAAATCTTCCTGTCCGATTGTGCACCGCAGAATACTCACATACATGTATTTTATAAGTAATCTTCTATCTTAAGTCGATTGGATTGATATCAAAGAAAACGTTCTCGATAAAATGCTGAAAATTTTACAATAATATTGTATGTTAAACCTTCTATGTTCGATTTAGTCAGACACTTGTTTCTTTGGGTGGGGCTATAAACGCCACAAAATTAGCAATAAGACGCAACTACAAATAAAATAAATATTTTTTGCTAAATAATATTTTGCACACCACTCTCGACATAAAAACGTTAAAAAGAATATAAGAATGGTACCCAATCATGTAAAATACATATATTAATACATACGTGATTTGCAACATTCGCCTAGTAAGATATACATGTAAATGCAATCACATTGATTTAATTTGGCTTCCAAATATATTTTTCGATAATATAGATTACGCATTACATTTTATAGTAAAAGTATGTATACATGTAAGCCAGTTGATAGGACAATTAATTTTATTCAAAACACCAAAGGAATATACAAATTGGTCGCACAAATTTTAAATTAAAAGTTTACATAATAAAGGATTCTTTAATATGGAGTACTCAACATTGATATTATGACAACACTCATAGGATAACATTAACGTATAATGTGGAAAGATATCAAAGTGACCCTCACAGTTTGCTGCCAGTATCATATGTTAATAGTACTTCAGTCTTGCGAAACAGGTAAAATATAACGTATGCATTGCAGTATTAGTATCAACAGCAGGTCAAGTAAAGTCAAACCAGAATGACCTGTCGCTTTCGCATTTTCGTGGAAGTTTCAAAGTGGGTAGTTCCATTTGTGCACAGGTGTGTTAACAAAACCTATTGATTAGGAATACTGCTGTGTCCAACAGGGTGCTGTTTTGGACCATTCGTTTTTGTTACAATTTTATATTGAAAACACAGCATGGTTTACACATATTCAAGTAACTATGTGATTAATTGTTCACATGCTAACAGTTTTGTCGCTAAATCTAGACCAGCATAAATACGAATGATGCAGCTGATGATAAGGTTTGATAATGATAAAGTTCAACGTGACAGGTCATTCTGGTTGGACTATATCAACGGCAAAACCTTTAGGTAGATGTATGTGCTTTACCTCTTTTAAATTCGATTACCTATAATGTTGCATTAAAACGTAACATATGTATTGATATGATGCCATAGCAATAAAACATAAATACATATAAAACATATAACTCCGTAACAACCTCTAAAATTGTAAACAAGGCGACGTGTATATCACAAACTACAGTTTAAGTCCAATATTGAACCAGATAGGTCGCAATTAGTAACTAACAGCCAGTTTGGACATGTAGCGTGTCGATATTGTCTTGTTCATCCAACACAAGTTTAAATAGTCTTTTCGACTACCAAGATGCCAAGGGAGGCGTTATTTAACATCAGACATTACGCCTACTGATCCAGATATGATCCTGTTTCTGCGGCCATTGGAAAATGTTTTTGCGCGTGTCATGAAATTTACCGCAATTCTAAATGTTTTCACTATCAATGTCAACAATCTGACAAGTTCCCTTCCGTGCTATGCAGAATTTTCAGTTTCTGGATTTGCTTCCATTTCAACACTGTATTCAAACAACTGTACTAAGAACGGCAAAACTCGCCACGAAGACATTTGTTACAATAGCACGATGTTTCTCTCGCCATCAACGTATGCGAGTTTGTTGTCATAGCGATTGCATGCCATTTCAATGTACCTTTGAATGGTTTTTCTTTGACTTTGTCGATACTTTAATTCCTGTTTGGCTTTAGTGTCTACTTTGGAAACATCCATGGACCTCACGCCGTTTTGGCTCGACTGTACTGTTCAGTTGTAATATTCTGCAGCATCATGTATCGCAACATGACTTATCTTGATCGGTTCTTCTGTCATGCTCTTTTCAGTTCCTCCTAAGTCATTATAGGGGCCCTTGTTATGACCAACCTCAAAGTAATCAAGATGGCTTCATCGCCACGTAGATCCACGTAGTTGGCAACGATGTAAAATCTATACCGATTGCGGTATTGGCTTGAAGGAGAATCAGTACAGTAATGAACCTTCATCAGAGTAGGTTTGATCAGCTCAAGTTCCGGCATCGCTTTGTATAAAATGCACAAACAGTATGTAACATTGCATCGCTCACAACTACAAACTCTTTAAGTTACCCTACATCTTTGTAGAAGGCTATACTAGGATGCAGAGTAACTATTGATTGATTCCGGTAAGCGGTAAGGACGTCATCTAGAGACCGACAACCTAGGACTAGTTAGTTGTCATGTTTTGAGAAATTGAAATATATGAATTAGAAAAGGCCGGTTTTGTTTTGGTCGGAAGGGGGTGGGGGGGGGGGGGGGGGGGGGGGGGGGGGCGGGGGCGATTCGTAAGGCATTTTTAGAGCAGTATGGTCATGTTAACAGGTTTTACATAACATGTTATATATTAACGTCTTGAAAGGTGACGTCATAAAAACAAGAGCCGATATGAATTGAAACGTAGATGACTGTTAAGAATAGAATGGGTTAATCCGTAATTTTTGATGAATAAGAATCATATCATGTGAATAGTCTTGAATATGCTTTCTAAAAATCCTACATTACAGGAATCCGTAATTAAATATTTGATTTCGACAAAAGGAAGACATCTGAACAGAAAATTGTTGATACGGCGTTAAACATACTAAAACACTGTTCTTTATGTATCCCTCGCACCGTCATACATTTGTATTTACCTTAGCGCGCGCTCATGTGATAATGCCGTTTTGGTGTTAATGCACTATATATGAAAGGAACCGCTAGTAACCCAATGATTCATGGACACCGTCCCTTGAATGTTCCTATAGTTAACAAAGATAATATAATGCATAGAAGCGTAGTATTCATTAGATTCAAATTCATCTGATTTTTGTATCGGTATTTTTCATTATAAACATTTTTTATAATCCCAACTGTATTTTTCGTTTTAAAAAGGATGACTACTGAGCAGAGAGAAAACGAAGTCAGAGAAAAAGTTAAAGGAATTTTACCCATAGATGTGACGTTAGAAAAGCCTCTGGGATGTGATTATGATGGCGCCAAATTTGATGTCATTGTATCGACCCATTGCTTGGATGAAGCGGTGGATCATGTTGCTGAACTAGTACAGACCATGAAAAACGTATCAGGCTTGCTAAATGAGGGTGGGTTTATCATAATTTCATGCGACTTTGGAGCAACTTTTTTGTCGGGTAGGGGAGTACAAATATACTGGAGTGTCATTCACAATCGAAGAAGTAAAATCAGCTGTGGTACAAGCCGGCTTTGACATCAAATTATATATTGAAATCCCTTATAATGCTGATGAAAACTGGGATGCTGAGGGTTATTATTATCTTGTCGCGACAAAATGATGCTTTTTATTGAAATATATTATGATTTGTTCCAGGTTACATTTCCTCTCAATCAAATAATCATTTTCACCTATTAAGAATGAGGTTATTAAAGAGTTTATTATATTGATTGTTTGCGTTATGAAGTAGTAAAACAATCGATAAATTATTACTACCAATTGCAAGATGCTGACTTGTCTTAATCCTTGATTGCCAACTTCTTGACATTTTCAAAGGGGAGTTTTCAGATCTCGCCATTTCAATCCTCAAAACAGTATATTTGAAAATAGTTAGACCAACTAAAACCTTAAAACTATAAACTCGACACTATAGCTACGCTCTATCAAACGGAGGCCAACACGAGCATACCGTTACCATGCGCCAATGACCACAACGGTAAACATTACCAAACCAAGCAACCTTTTTATTTTGACGTAGATTCATGGCTTCATTATCGAGGTCATGATAATTAATCCTGAAATGCTATCAATTTATAGTTGATACAAAACATTTGATACGTTTATTGAAGCAATCACACAATGTATGTTCAATCAAGTTAGATTATAATTTGCAATTACATCAACATCACTGGTCAGTCGAGAATTCAGGTAGAGCGAGTCGGGGACTCGGGTATTTCCTCAGAAAGTCCAGGGAAATCCTGTAAAACGACACCGCCTTTTGGGGTGTCCTATTTGGCTTCCTCTAGCAAATATGATAAAAAAAATCTTTAAAATGAAAAATAGATCTTACATTACATATCCATAAATGTAAGGTGCCTAGTACGTTAAACATTAACTGGTTTAGCATGTTTCCTGCATTTTATTTTCTGGGATAAAAACCCACATTTACTTAAATCGCTGCACTTTTTTAGATTGGACCAATGGAAGTTATCATTAACAATATCTCAGAAACATTCAGTAAACTGCATTGATCAAATTCTCGAATTGGAAGTGTATAACTTTCTTTGTCGGCTTAAAAGGCTATAAGGTAATTTTTAATTTGGGGAAAAGAATGAGAAATATTTGAAATTGCCTTAAAAAGAAATGCCCCGGGTGAGGATCGAACTCACGACCTTCAGATCGCTCTGTCTATGATTATGAGACTGACGCGCTACCTACTGCGCTACCGAGGCACATGAAATATGATTTTTGTTTCCATGGTGATAATATATGCGTTCTTGTTTTAGAATAATCATATTTAAGATTGATTTTTTTTTTCAACAAACATTTTTAAAACATTTTTTTTCTTTTATTTTGCGGAACTACTTTCATATTTACAAAACAACCCTGTTATGTAGTTTATCCCATCATGCCTTTCGCTGCGCCCCTACCGTGACGTGATCATCAAACAAACAAAAACCCACAAAGATATGTTAGGTGATATACTGCAATGATGTAAAACATGTTATATGACAACTAACACACATTTCCTTGGACACTCCAGTCTTGATACCAGGTTAACCAGTCGGAGTTGACTTTATAGTTTAATGACCTCTTCACCACAGCAAACATGTATTAGCTTTAGAAGAATGATTCATGCTTGGCTAATAAATAAAAACATGTTTTTTTATTTATTCAATACTAGATGGTAATTATTATTTGACATATTTCCTTAAATTTGACCTAATATCTTATATTTTTCAATGACATATTATCCCTCTATTTTGCATCGTGAAGCAGCATTCTGTTAAGCCCCACCTTGCTTGACATTATCAGCAGATACGGAAATCTTACACATGGACACACGTTTTTGTGCACAAAAAAATGTTTATACAGCAAAGTGCAGAAGATGATCAATTGCACACTTTAAGAACCATGTCAAGCGATAGTCTGTACAGCTGTCGACACGGGTGACTTGCCCGACATTTTTCTCTCCTCGTGGTGAAAAAATCGTCCGGATTATCGGGGGAAATTTACTAATGAAAGTACTTTCCGTTCCCAAAATGGGCTTCCGGAATCGGAAACCGAATTTCCGGACTGGTGAGTACAAATAACGTTACGGAAATCCGTTCCCGTGCTATTCCGTCCGGACTGCGAATTTTCCGGACTATCGGCGTCCGGATTATCGCGGGTCCACTGTATATAACTCCTTGGCTGTTGAATTCATCTCATTGGGATCGCTTCCTTCACGAGATTATTAAATCCGACACTAAAT